>NC_061877.1:4380470-4689489 GCF_905147765.1 Vanessa atalanta
CAACAAAAATAACAGAAAAACATTTTGTATATTTATAATATTTTTATTACAAAAATTGGACATCATTTGGATTTATCGTGTAGTAAATTACGCCTGCCTAAAAATCTATTAATATAATCTTCAATTATAATCAATTATG
Source organism: Vanessa atalanta (assembly GCF_905147765.1). Lineage (NCBI taxonomy): Eukaryota > Metazoa > Arthropoda > Insecta > Lepidoptera > Nymphalidae > Vanessa > Vanessa atalanta. The sequence continues at coordinate 4,380,610 of NC_061877.1, forward strand.
GGACAATGTTTGATAACTTCACAGAAAACCAATTATTTGTTCGTTAATTATATAAATGGAAATTTCTTTAAAATGCTGGTTAATAATTCAGATCAAACGGTTACATAATAATTATAATAATATATAAAAAATACTTTTCAATTGATCTAAAAGAAAATTACACCGTAATACCTAAATCTACAAGGTTTTTGTTTATAATTATTTTATTTTACTTGCTATTTAAAGAAACATAATCGGTGTTACGTATCTTGTTTTCCCGCTAAACTCACCCATAATTGAGCTAAACTGATTCCTTGTTTGGAACATGAAATCTTTGCCAAAAATTACAAACCCAGGCAAGGACTTCTGAATTTTCACGTGTTTAATACAAATTAAACATTCTTAAATCACTGTGCACGAGATAAATCTAAAAACATAACATGCGAACCTAAATATGGATGAAAATCGACCACGTGATAAGGTATACACCAGCCAGCATTGAAATATTGTGTAATTACTCCTGTGACTATTCTGTAATAATGCCCAGTATTTTTGTTATAATTGTCATACCACCAAATCTCATTTTCGTTTATTAAGTATTTTAATATTATAATTGTAATTCTCAACACGAAACATGATCACGAAATCAAAAGTATCAAATAAGAGAAGTTTTTGCGTATTTGAAATTAGATTTTTCATTCAACTTTTAACTTACTTTTAAACTAAAACTTTTGATTGCCTATAAACTTTAGTTGTTTGATCTATTTTTATATAAAATTCAAATGATTGCATTTCAAACAATAATGAAAAGTAACATATTGAGATACTATTTATTTAAATAAATCATTTGTTAATAAATTAATTTAAATATTATTTTTATTACAAGTATCAATAAAATATATTTTTTTTTAATATAAATCTACACATATTTATCAATAAAGTCTGAGTGGATGGTATCTAACCAAACGAAGCCCTATCAACAAGTTTTTTTTTGATAGAGTAACCCAATAACTTTTTAGTGGCCCGAATCGGGGTTTGAAATCTGTGCTTCAATTTGAAAACTGACCGATCAAGTATAATCAAAGACATAATAGAGTGAACAAATTCTACGGCTTGTAGCCACCATTTTCAGTAAATTATCATCGGGAGACATAATTATTTGATTTCCAGAAACTGACATATCACCGGATGCTCTCGTTAAGCCATTTGACACTTTATTTATTATCCCTTTATTTACAAAATCGGTATCGTGACTATAAATATGAAAGTAATATCTTATTTTATTGTTATTTATTAATCCCGTTTCGTAAATTAATATAATTTAGATAATTGAGAGGCGATATAAGGCCTTGGATACACATGACTTTACTTGGTGATAGGGCTTTGTGCGAGCCCGTCTGGGTAGGTACCATCCACTCATCAGATATTCTACCGCCTAATAACAGTACACTGTATTGTTGTGTTCCGGTTAGAAGGGTGAGTGAGCCAGTGTAATCACAGGCACAAGGGATAACATAACATCTTAGTTAGTATTTCTTACAACGCCTTTGTCTATTGGCTGTGGTGACCACTTGCCATCAGGTGGCCCATATGCTCGTCCGCCAACCAATACCATAAAAAAAAAAACATGAATCTCAGCAGAAATTAGGGTTAATCCTAGCAAGTACCACAGAAAAATCCAATTGCTTTTTATAATTCTTGTTTTTGGCAATAGAGGAAAGCATAGTTTAAATTATCTGCCAATGATGTATCTACTGGCTCACTGTAGAATTTAAACATAAAATTATGTTTTCTAAGGCGAGAGAATGAATTGTCAACCTTATATCTCCAGACTGCTGCTGGGATTTTCGTGACAGAAATACCAAATAACCTTTATTGACCTTGACATCTGTTTTTCTGCCAAAGCCATATAAGCTAGCTTGGACATTAACCCAATCTCAAGATTCTAAATAGGCAATTTGCATCATATAAGCGATAGACAATCAGTTAGTACTGGTCTTTGGTGATGCGGTAAAAAAATCTGTTCTTCTTTAGCAAACTATTGGATTTTCTTTTATGTCACTGAAGGTTGGACATAAATCCTTCTTATTTCGAGATTTTTATTTACATTTCAAATAAACTATTTTATTATTAACGATAACAATATATGGTTATGTTATCGTTTATGAATCCTAGGTTCTATAATGCCCAATATTTTAGAATCACTTTTATCTAGACTAAGTGAAAGTTAAAGTCGACAAATAAAGTGACTTTTAATTTTGTATTATTTGATTGGGAATTGCAATAATAAGTTTTTTTTTTAAATTTATGTAGAAAACATCGTATAAAAAAGTTTTTTTTTGACATAGGCGGACATGCGAATGGATAACGTAATCCACTGCGATTAATGTCATGGTATGATATAGAGTCACCACCGTCAATAGAGATTGGTTTTTTAAGAAATAATAACTATTCCTTACATCGCTGATACGCCACCAACCTTGGGAACTAAGAGATGTGCACTGACTCACTCACCCTTCCGCTGGAACAGAAAAAAGCCCTAACACCAAGTTAAATTCAAATTCGTTTTCAGAATATATTGAATTCTATGCTGTTTTTCTGTATTGATGTCTGTTGAAGTTAAAAAAATATATAAAAGTTAGCCTGAAAAAGTAATGTTAAAGTTAATACTAATAAAAAGAAATATTAAAAAAATTACTACAGCCCTGCTAAATCCTGAGTGCCAGATAGTCCTGTTAGGGGTACGTAGCAACAAGGAGGATGGGTAAATAGGGGGGATGGAGGCCGCCTAGATACGTGGGCGAGTCTGTAGTACTTAGTAGTACGGTCTCAGACCACGGCGTGATATTGTGTTTACGTGGCATTGCGCACGCGTATACTACCTCCCTTCCCCCCTCCTTCCTACCAGGTATGTGCCACGCAGACGACCTCGAACTCTATGCCCGATATTGATATGTCACGCTTTACAACAATAACAGGGCGGCTAAGGTCATATTTAGGGAAAATATGATATTAAATATTTTCTTTACTTAGAGGTCATAACAAGCTTAGTAACGTAGTATATTTAATAAATCCTCTGGAGCTATTTGACGACCATTAAAACGACGCTAATTTCTTCTAGCGATTAGCTAATTTAATACTACGAGGATAATAGTTTTGACACTGCTAGTACATAATAATTGTTATTTAAGGTCTAGTTGTATACGTAATTTATTTTTTCCTGTATATGTATTATTTTATATAAAAAAAAATTAAAATTGCGCTGAAATTTGTTTTATATTTACCTAAAAAATTCATCTAAGGTAAACAAAACTAAATAGAATATTGTAGGGATATTATAATATGAAAAAAAAAACTGGTTTAATTTATGCCAACATTTAATTCTGAAAGCAAACATTTGCGGTCAGCTCTCAAGTATAATGTAAACTCTGCGTATAGATGCTGAGCTGCATTTTAAATTAATGAGTTCTTACGTAAGACCACTATTAATCATGCTAATATTATTAAACAGCATTTTTATTTTTTTATTTTCAAGCAAAGACTACTAATCTGATTGCTGTGTAACTTTCACGTTATGTTAGAGTTGAGCTATACATAACCCTAAAATTTACACAATAAATGAGGACACGTTATTATATTAATGCGTTAGTGAAAAATGCTACTGAACCAATAAACATAAAACTTGTACTAAGCAATGCGCCTTGGAAAAAGTATAACAAGCTAAGTTTTGCCGTTCTACCCGCTTTAGAGGTCATGACCTGGTAGTAGAATAAGATTAAAAAATTGTAAGTGTCAAAAAAGTCTTGAAATTATAACTGGTTTCAATTCAAAAGTGATGTCATACATGATGATCTTTTAAATAACGAAATTAACATAAATATTAGAATAGATATGTATCAATAGCTTATAAATTAATTCAATTAAATTATCATTGCAATTTAATTCTTGAAACTGTATATCTTTTTATTTCAATTTAATATATATGTATATGCGTTAAGCTTATCGTCTATTAAAAAGGGGTCTCAGAGATTCCATAAGTAAGGAAAATAGAGCATAAGGCGTGCGGTAAGATTTATTAGTAAAGCAGACTGGGTGTGTTCGGGCATAGAGGTCACTTGGCTAAATAATTTGTTCATTCATATATATTATAACGAAATCATCTATATAAAAAATAGATATCACATAATATTCTTGAGCTATTTTTTATTAAACTTGGTTTGTAATTTATTTTTGTAAAGTCCAGGATCCAATATAATAATCTCGAATCAAATTCAATATCATCAAAATGTATTTACACGGTTAACGTTTGTAAGTATTAATTCAAATGAACAAAAGCCGGCAATAGTGTTGACATTCGAGCTCAGCCACAAACCGCAATATTTTGTTTTGTTCCTCAACGCGGATGTAGTGGCCACGTTTTACAATCCCTACTTTATATTGAGTGTTCTATGAAAACACTTCAAGAAAAATGGAATAAATAATTTTAAGTTACAACAGTTTGCTATTATAACATGATAATTACTGGAAGACGACAAGCTCGAAGTCCAGCGAAAATCTGCTGATGTTCAGTAAAAATATATAATAACGCCTAAATTTTAAAAAATAACATGTAAAAAAAGGCACGGGAAACTGTGAGCCCGTGGATGTTGTAAATTAAATTAAAAAAAAAAGACATGATGATTACAATTATAAAAAAATACGTAATTGGCTGTCATTATCAGTCTATATCATTGGATGTAAATAATCTATTAAAGTAAATAATCAAAATTTAAGTATGTATATTTTATAAGTATTAATCTATCTTAAACAACATAGGATATTATTAATTAATACTTAATTATAATATGCACTAAATAAAATTCTTCAGTTAACGATGAATAATTCGAAAATTCATTTACATTGCTTATATTAATAAACGAAAGTCTTTTTAAATTAAATTAATTAAAAATTTAAGTAAGTTAAAAACTCAACTCCGTTTTCCTGTTATGGGTATAAATTTATGAATAATTGTAGAATCAATAAGCAGATACGATGTTATGATTATAAAATAAAATTATATTGTAATTTTCAATTGTTGACGACGTATGGTTTAGTATTCTAAAATCTGCTTTAGTAAAACTGTACTATTCTGGACTGCCTCGTTGACTTTGGCAAGGTTATAAGGCAACATATTACAACGTTCTAGGTTGATATTTTCAGTCTAACCAGTACAAAAGTATCAAATTATACCGGCAAAAAAAATCATTAACAGCCAGAGATACGTAGTTATAAGTATTACAGTACCGTAAAGTCTTTGGAAAGTACCGGAAAGCACGTAAAACCTTTGTTCCCGCGCCTGATCTCTATCAGGACGTGTCGGATTGCTATCTTATCGGATTATAAAAGTGAAGATTAAGAGAGTTCATCTGTGTTTTTGCTAGTACTTGAACACTATGATATCTACTATGCAGTTTGCTATGTCTTGAGACTGCCGTGACTAAAATTTGGACAAGGAGGACTTCAGTTTTAACCGTGACTATACCTATGATAAAATTATTATCTAGAAAACTTACCTTCATCTTGGTTGCTTCCAAGCAGCACTTCTGTATTATGAAAATGTCCCTCTTTCATCATAGTATCAGGGTCCTTCGGTAAAAATATACCGTCCACCGTCGGGGCCGATGGGAAACCAAGAATACCAGTATAAGAGTTCCATTGCTGCACAGATATTGTTTTGGCGTCAACGCCTCTCATACAGTCCATAACTAGACTCGGATCAGCGCTTAAAAGGCTACTATTACAACTACAATCATCTACCAGAACTTTTCCGATATCTTGTGCTCTCTCTCCCGTCATCCAACTCCAAGGAGCATTTAGAGTTCCTGACTGTAAGATTCCTCTCTTAAATAAGCCTTTCATCTCCGGTGACAACATGTGTAAGCTGACACTGCCTCCACCAGCTGACTCGCCGAATAAGGTAATCAATTCAGGATCTCCGCCAAACGCACGGGCATTATCTTTAATCCAGCGAATCGCTAACTGCTGGTCCCAAAGACCCATATTTCCGGGAGCTTCTTCACTTCCAGGAGAAAAATATTTATTTAAATACAAAAAGCCGAATGCTCCGACCCTGTATTGCATCGATGCTACTATAACATCACTTGATGAAGCCATTATGTCTGCTTTATACAGGTCAAGTGTAGCTGTTCCACTCATATACCCTCCACCGTAAATCCATACTAGTATAGGCACTTTAGGCCTTTCCGTAAGAGGTTTATCTTGATGATGTCGAACTCTTAAATGTTGCGGTACCCAAATGTTCAGGTAGAGACAATCTTCCGATATATTAGTATTAGGATTCCACATTTCCTCACCCTCGAAGCCTGGAAAATATTCATATCTTTCTTGATAACAACTGTTTGGCATAGTCGTAGCTTCGAGGACACCATGCCAAGGATCAATCGGTACGGGTTTTCTAAATCGCAGTGGGCCCAGAGGCGGTTTTGCAAACGGTATACCGGTAAAAATATGCACTTCACGGCCCATAACAGTCTTGGCATAGCCTTTGACAAGACCACTCTTTGTCTCAACTATGAGAGGGTCATTGTGAAAATTCTTGGGTAAAGAGATAGTCGTGGGCGTAGTTTGCGTAGTGGATGTGGTCGTGTCGTGGTGATTCGCCCACGATCGGCACGATACAGCCGATATACAAACGCATAAAAATATCTTTGTTATTATGATTTTGAAACTCATTTCGATTTATTTTACTTCTCTGTGTATTTAACGAGATGTATGTAATCGAAAGTAGTCCGCGAGCTTTATCAAATATTTGTTAAAACACATTTCTATTTTACTTGAAATCGATGCCGCTGCTTCACATGCCTGAAACAAAAAAAAAAGTTTAACATTTAAGTTTCACCAATACTTTATCAAGATTATTTACTTAGCTTAATATACAAGTAATACTTTAACATTATTTAAGTACGAAGTATTTATACCGAGAGATGATATGATGATCTGAATAAAAGTAAGTAATTATAAGAGAGCCATTTTAAATAGAAAAATAAATCTGTATTAGGATTGTTGATCCATTAGGCGGTTTAAAATTGAAAGAGTTTTACTACCTCTAAAATGGTAAATCAATCACAATAAAATCCTTCGACTGCGAATGGCTCCGCTTCTTTAATGGCTATCGGTGAAATTGAACTTTGAGCCGTAAAGACGATAAAACACAAATTGGCACTATCTTATATCAAAACCATCGGATAACTGATTAGATAACTTTGTATTTATTTTCAATAAATACTCAGTTATACTTTCAGTGCATACTTTTTAATTGTTATATTTTTGTCTCCTCAGACATGTTGTGCGCGCTTTTGGTATGTCTTACTTGTTAATGAGATTTGGAAGCTTATTGGATTTGAATCTTTTTGTTTGAATTGGTATCAATCAACATACGATGCCAAAAAATTTCGCTCGCGATCAACAGATTGCCGATCAAAATCTATTAATATGTATGGACCAGAAAACCTTCGGACCTAAAGCCAGTGGGTAATCATTATTTCATCGGACGTTGGAATCGTTCACCAGGGAGATATTACATTGTTTCAACATTCGATATGGAGTTGCGAATGAATATTGAATTGGTGCAACTCGAGGTCATCGTGAAATTGGTTTATCATTTTAAAAACTTAGTCAATTGAACATATTTGCTATATATACACTTTTTTTTTAATAATTTCATGGAAAAGCAGCAGTGGATATCAAATTGAGACAATTTTGAGAAAATATTGTTATTTAAATGTCTATTTTTTGACATGATTTAAAGAAAATTATAATCCAGTAAGTTTTAGTTACAGCCTTCATTTCTATTTACGTTTTTGGCAATTCTACTTTAATATTTGTTCGTTTATTTTTATTACAATATAAACACATAAATCTCAGTACGACGGTATTATCACGACATTTAAGAGTTCTAAGACCCATAGTCACAAAACTATTTCAATTTCAAAAGTCCACAGGAACGCGAGGTTGCGTGTCTTACATCGAGTGAGGTACATAATATCTTTAACTTAGCCACTAAAACTTCCATCGAGAGAGAAAGTAATTAACACAATGTATTATGTAATTGCAACTAAACAATTCCTTTAGGGAGAATAAATTCAGTCAATGTATGGAATGGGAGAGCATATCAAAACAATGTTTGCCGAGATCACCGATCCCTCGGGAACTGTCGTCTGTAAATTAACTTAAGGCACTCTGTATGCAGACGATCGCGCTTTGTAACGAGATTCAGGCCCTACGGAACCCAATACGTAATTCCGTCCCAAACTTTCTCAACCCTATTAAATTTTCTCTCCATAAATACAAAACAATCATTCGTCTGTGAATTTTATATACGCCGTGAGGTATTAACGATCAATTGTTATAACCGCAATAATATAATTAAGAAAATGAAATGTTTATTAAACAAATATTTTAATAGATATAATAAACGCAATATTATATTATATTTGAAAATAATTTGTCTACAGAAATTTAATTCGCTTGATTAAAAAAACATTTTGAATTGAATTGAACCGCTGGTTAAAATTAAGATTAAAACACAAAATCAATACGAAAACCATAAGCCAACTTAATATTTCAGACATACATATTATGTTCTTTATTATTTAAAGAATACAATCCTGCTGATGCAATATACATTTACAAAATAAGGTAATAGAATCTTATGTGAGGCAAGAAAAAAGCTGTAGGTAAGTCTCCCATTCCGCGACTCACGGGAGGGAGGGTAAGAGTGGGGCGGCGCGCGCCGTTCGATAAATCGATGTTTGTAATACAATGCTATGCGGCGCGACGGCCTTGGTCGCCTGCAGCCAAGACACACCTCCGTACTCTCAAGTTCAATGCCAACTCGTATATCCTGACATAAATTAAATCACATCGAAGACTAACAATACTTGTCTTAGTTTATAATAGTTTCATTTATTAGGTACGTCTTTAATAAATTTTTTATACGTTTTTTTTTTATATTCGTGCAATACATCGATGCTGAGAAATGTGACTGTTGAATTTCTTTGCTGTAATTTAACTAGAAATACGAATAAATTACATAAGTTTTAATTGCACATAATTTGCATTAAATTATTTGTTTTTGCACTTTGTTAGCAATGTTGCTTTGAAATTTCATTACAATTGTGGAATGTTTCACATTTGATTGTAATTTTTTTTTTTAGTTCTAGTTGGACCTATTCATCTTTATTCGACTTTTATTTTTCTCTTACTTATAAATATGATATCCTAAAGCCACAATATGTCACCAAAGCCTTACACGAGACATATAATTGATAGCCCTAAAGGGAAATTTCTTCTGACAATATTTACTTTACATATAGTAAGAGTTTGACATGAATGATGATGGTGGTTTTATAAGGCGATATTTTTTGAGTTACATTCTTGTAATCTTGTAGTAACGAAAAATCAATGACACGCCTCACCCCATCTTTTAGGCTACTGTATACAATAATACGGTATCAACAGGTATAGTTAGATTTTTGAATGTTTCTTTTTCGATGTGATAAGAATTAATTTATATGTTTATAATTTTTTTTCAATATTTTTATAGTTAATATCTATTAAATTATATATCTATATACGATTATATTTGATTAATAATTATTGATATTTAAGCAATGGAAAATATAAGTCGAACACACAAACAAGCTCAGCACTTAATGTATCGGGTAACGTCCATACATAAATGTAATATATTATTTATTAATTAGTTTTAGTGTCCGTTCGAACCAACACCAAAAATGTTAAACGATCAATAAGTAAATTGATATTAAAAAAGATAATATTAATGGATTTAAACATACAGCAAAAGAAGCGTCCACAACTGATACACCACACTCCCCTTAAAAATATATGGTATGTTGAACGCAATTTCATAAATAATTTCTCGGTATTACAACCTTTTATCTCATATATATTTTTCGTTACGACAAATCTGTTCTTTAATCTCACATTCGGTTCACTTACCATTAGTCAAATAACATATCACAGTTGCAGAAATAAAAGGAAAAATCTATTTTACAAGCACATCCCATAGTATAAAACTCATCTTGAGCTGGATATGTCAGATGGAAGTCTACAACATCTAAAAGCATAATCATCAACCCAAAATGGAATAGAGTGGTAGCATAAGTTGTAAATCTTTTTTTACGACTGTTACGTTTTTTTCACATTTCAGTAGAATATATTCTTGTGTAAAAAGGTGCAATTTTAAATGTTAAATGACTTTTATCAATAGAATAATTTACGTACAACCTTGGATATTAAAGCCAAACTCTAGACCCTTTTTGTTCGTCGTTTCTGACGGTTAGTGTTCATAAATTATGCAAGTAGCTGGTCATAATATATTTAAGCGCATATAATCCATAAAAATACGAGATTGTTACGACAAATTTATTTCAATTACGACATAAAATTTTAGGAGCAATGTTCTTGTGTTTGAAGCAAAGTGGTCAGACGGCAGACGTGGTGACAAAGAATATGAAATTCTGCCACATGTTGGTACATTTCATTTTCGAAAAATATGCTTTTCCTCGAGGTGCCTCTCTTTGCTTCTGGGTTCAAACTGAAGTTTGAACACAATTTAAGAATGTGAATATGGGGATTACTCGAATTCGAACGCGCGTTATGGACTACGGTTAAGATATATATATATATAAAGATAAGGGTGTTCTATCTACTAGGCTATCTTAGCCATAGGCCATCTTATATTACTTACAAGCACCGTCTGAAAAAGAGAAAAAAATCACAAAGCGTTTCTTCAAGAATTCTTAAAGCCCGGAAAAACAATTGAATATTTTAGAAGAACCTTTTATCTTTCTCTTTGAGACGAACGAACAGAACTGCTTCAATTATGATTTATTTAACGTTTAGCCAACTCCAATTTCAAATAGGTATATTTTTTATAATTACGAATAAAAGTAACAAAGAGTTGAGTCTATTTAGATGTATATATTAATTCTTTAGCTAACTTGATAAATGCTTTGAATGTGTTCTTGACCTAAATCTAGTAATTAATCTGAATAGTATGGATCAGAGCGGTCTAACCAAATCAATGGCTAATTGGACGCTTTTGTTGTTCAGACATCAGAGAATTCTCGGCATTTTCAACTCTTTCGAACATCTCCAGACAATCTTAAGACTAAGAAGTGATCGATTGATTTTTTAACATAATTGGGATCAAAAAGTCATCAGTAAATTCTAGAAAATAGTCACATTATGTTTTAAATATTTAAAGATAATATAATAAACCAACTATTCACTGTTTTATAGCTAATATTTTTTTCCTTTATGTAAAAGTTCTAGAATTATATTTTCTCGTTCCATAATTTGAAACTACTGTTGACTATTGTGCAAAATTGTCACACAATACACGCTGGAACCTTATACCATCAATGACATTCAGCGTTCTCCAAAGAGACATTGTTTTGCATGAAGCGAACTACACGATTTATAAAATGTAGCAGATAGTGGTCCTTGGGGGCTCGTAATGCTGAGAATTGTCTATCGATCCATCTGAAGGTACGTTCAGATTCACACATTCGTAACGTGTGTAATGAATTTACTGTGTTCAATGTCAAAATGTATGGTTTTTCTCAAGAGATTAAAAAGTTGATGGTTGCAAATGAAAACTACAGGCACAGGACAAACGGATGAACGGTTTACGAAATGAGTGTAAGCTCTTACGACTTTATAACTCCAGGTTCCAATTCTTAACAGAAAACCCCAATTCGAACTATACCTCTGGATTTGTAAACATTTACGCTAGCCACTAGATCAGCTTAGCAGTCAAATGTGTTCTGTACAAATGCTGTGTTATAAAATGAAAAAGACACATTACCTTGATTTTGTAAATGCATGTTTAATGACTGTGTAAACTATATCTTTTAAAAAATATTTGAATAAATCTTCTTATGAATAATTATAATAAAAACCAATTTAACAATCCAACATCAATGTCATAAAAAATTGAAATCGAATTTCAAAACTCTTCAAATCCCGTAGGACGTAAATCCGATACGACCAGAGAGAGTACACGCTATCAACTTCCAAAGTTCGGGTTGATAATAAGATCGATTTCTGGACAAAAACCAAATAGCTTTTTAACCAAAATCGAGATATGAACCCAGAACCTCGACGTCGTATAAAGTGACGAGGACAAAAGTCATTAGTCGTTATAGATCTCTTCACTCACGAAGGCGCGCCTCTCCACGCTAAATTGTCCGCATGCATTAGTATGACTGTCGCTGAGTGCTCGAACTTACAAGATGTCCTCGTGTGCGTAAAATGACTAATGTGAGAATAAGGATAGCAAAAAAATGTTATTCAAATTAGATCAAATTAGTTAATGCACTCCGATAATGTACCGCCTTCGTGACTGAACAGATCTATAATGGTCTTAATATTTTAAGATGTCGACCCTAAACTATGATAACGATTACAAGCAAACTACTGAGTATCGAATTCTGTTTATAATTCACTTCTTCCGTCTGCCAAAATCGTACGAAACGTCCGTTAATTAATCAAAACGGAACATTTAAAAATAAATTTATATATTTACTGTATCATGTGATAAAAGACAATATCAAAAACGTATCTGGTAATAAAAATAGTATCCATTTGTATCAAATACGAAGGTATGTACAATTGCGTGTCAAGTACGTCCGATGGTCAGGTATAAGTTGGCATTTTTTTTTAAATCAGAGATATTTCTATTCCAAATTTCATTCAAATCCCTCTAGCCCAATCATGTAAACTTTGAAATTTATAATATGATATTGTCAATAGTAAGGTAATAATTGTATTTAAATTTTGATATCATTAGTCTGAATCTTTATAACCTCCAACACAAACATTTAGACGTTTAAATTAATGTAACAGACGTTGAAAACTTTGTAATTTATTTTATCTTTTTACTTCACTTTAAAATGCTTAATCATAGTCAAATATAAATATAAAGTTCGAGATTAATAAAAATAAAATAAAAAAAAACTATTCGCTTTAAAATATAAATAGCTCTAAATATTAGCCAAGCTATTATAATTTTATTTTATTATATCGTAATAAAATTTGTATTAAATAGATTGTAAGTAACAAAAATCACAAATAACGACATCGTGTTGTCTGTGAATTTGGTATCTTTTGTATTATTTTGATGTCTCTGCATATTTTTTTCTGACATCACTAACATTATTATCTATTATGTAAATTTTAAGTAAAGCGTGATTTAAATAATACAAATCTGCATTATTCGGGGCATCATATTAAGATTCTTCAATTCTTAAACTGATAAGTCACGCAATGTTTCATAACTCAAGAGTCCTTAAAATTTTGCTCCGTAGCATTATATTTTTATTTTTTACCAACTTAAAAACAGGAGGAGGTTTAAATTTGTGTGTATATATATCTATGTATATACTTTTATTATATGTGTAAAAGTATTTTGTTTTTTTTTTTTTTTTGAATTGGGTTCAGTTTAACTCTATGATAATCATAACAGTAATTTCATTGATATATAAATATGTCAAATAGTTTTAATTTTAACAATTTTTGAAGTCATTTTATTATTATAATTTTTTTAACAACTTGATAATTATTGTGTTTTATTATCATTTTATATGTTATAGCTCAAAAAATTAGAATTTTTTACATCATCACGTTGGCAGGTATATGTTTTTGATTTCCTAGAAATCCTTATTAAACGCAATAAAATAGAGATAAATATTTTGTTATCGATATATCATTAATAACCTTTTAAGTATAATGTAACCTATTTATATCATAAAAAAAAAATGTAATATAGCCTAAATTTAATTCGTCTAATTAGTCACAATAGATTTATTTTAAGCAATCAAGGGCCCCGTGGGACGAAGAATATGTTGTCCCGTTTGCATTTAGAACAGGTATTTTAAGCTAGATACCCTTTACAGCCCACTGGAAATAGAAACAAGGCCGTGTGCCAATACGAGGTCACAGCGTCATATATATTTCATAACAAGCAAGTGAAGCTCGGATGTAAAACTTGGAAATCTATTGAAAAATGTTTTAAAACTCACAAAGAACTTAGGAACTTTAGTTCTCGAAATTGTAACGAAGCAATTGCCTTGTTAGTAGTTTCTTTCGTAAAAAATAATATGTTGGTGAATAAATTGAGTCGAAATTATCCAGTTGGTTTAACACGCGGATTAAAATCCGAATAAGAACATAGATTTTTATTAAATGTGTCAATACAAATGAGTGTGTGTCTGTGTGCAAACCCGAATACATGTATATTCACTAATCCGCAGAGAAACATCGTGATGTATCGAACAGAAAAGCAATTTCTGTAATGAAAAATTTTCATAATTCATATCAAAAACCGATGATATATTTGACTATATACGTATCTGTGAGGATAGAAACGTTATAATAATAATAACTCATAATAATATTGTTTCAATGGAATATATTGTAATATCTCTGTATCTCTTAACTGAGTTTTTCTTTTCCCTCAACAATCGAACGTAATATAAATTAAGTTTTATAGAAAATGATTTCCTAAGGACATATTTTACATACAAATCAAAGTGCGAATATGCATGGAACGTAATTAAGCTTGAATATTCAGCTCATTAATAATAATAGATTTATGAATTTCTCAATTAAAACAAAAACGTAAAAAATTACTAAACGTTTTTTACGACCGCAATATAAAATTCGGCATGCTCATTATCAGAGACGACACGTTATAAATTATGCGGATAGAAAAAATTATTTCGTCATCAAAAGTATCTGGCAATTGGTATTGAAATTAGAACGATTCCTTCGAGCATTATCGATTTATGTAAATACGACTGGAAGAAAATATCTTTCGGGTTTTTTTTCTGTATAAAAAGCAATTTGCATTATTGTTTAGAAGGGAAAGGTAGGGGACGAGAGTTTATCATACTTTTTTACGTCTTAGTATTCATTATGTTTTGTGTTATTAAGTTAATGTATTATTATTATATTGTTTATTTGGGCGTCACTCGAGAATATAGAATCCAGCTAGTTAAATGATTATATCAATTTTAAATAATTGATTCTGTAAAACAAATTTGAAGTTCAACGCAAATTACCGAAATATAAAAAATTATATACGATTTTGATTATCATAGATATGTCAGTTGATTTGATCACTTTTAATTGTTTTGACAATGGTATGCATATTTTTTGTTAATTTTAAACTATACACATTTACTCATATATCTTAACGAGTAAATGTTTATTGTTTAAAATGACTTATGTAATATAGTGGCTGTCGGTTGGTGATTAGATCACAGAGCAAGAATTTTAAAATTAGAACTTTAAAATTGTTGTTTTGAAATAATTTATAGTTTCTGACATAACGTTGATTATCTTAAGGTATCGTATCAAGGATATTTATGATGGTACTAATAATATCAAAGCTTAAATCGAAATAAAATTATCAACCAATATTGTCGTTTCAAGACTATCCCTTGTAGGGATTAATAGAGTTTTTTTATATAGCGTTTTATTTGTGACACTTATTTCAATTTGGGTTCATATATTTGAAATTTGTTCTCAACATAGATATTAAAAATGAATGCGTAGCAGTAATAATCAATCAGATATAATTTAAATGTAAAGATATTATTGTCAGCGCCACGAAACAAAGTACTTAACTATTATGTTAAAAGAACCAAAGTTGTCATAAAACCCTAATTGTTTTATGAAATTTCATTACAGTTGGAATAGTAGTTGCAATGTCAGCTTTCAATAATTTCACTAAAATTGAAATTCATAAGCTTATCAAATATTCATTACCATACCAGTATCAGTACTTTTAGTATTGTATTGTAGTTGCCTTTTTCTTAAATATAATAAAAATAGTTTTCACTTTTATACTCAAGAAACAATTTAATTTAATATTTTAGTATACGCAAGCACAAAATATGTGTTAATTGCTTAATTTTTTTTTATTATTATTATTTTAATTGTAATTAAAGAACCTCACATTTTTATGATTTCGGAACCCTTCAAATATTATGTATCCATAATTATACCTGAATATTAAACGAACACATTTTCTCCCTCCGTTTGAATTTACGATTATAATCTCAGTTCTTTATAAATTCAGATCGGAGACGCCAATAAAGTCGCGACTATCGAATCACGCAACAAAAGAAAAGTATAAATACCCTTGAAGTTTAACTCCGCAAGATTATACAAAAATGTTTGAAGCCGAAGCACGTACCTTCGAGAAAAAAATAAATAAAACTGAAATGAAAAATTTAAATAATTCGGTTTTATCGTGTCAGCCAACAACGGCTCCGCAGTCAGGCTAATTATACGAAAAAAAAAAAAAACACTGAGGTCACTTCGTATGTATTTTGTGGAAACACAGCTTTACATTAAATACAATTGTACGCCCTGAACATCATAGCCACAAATTAAAGTATGTATATATATTAAGAATATATATGAAGCTGTTTGCTTCTTTTATGAGAATTTATTTGTTAGACTTGAAGAATATAGAAGAAGGGGTCTAATTTGAAGCTATTAACCTAGACTTTCGAACCCATTAAAGAAAAGGGTCAATTTAACTTCAGCTTAAAAAGAATGATAATAATCTAATCTACTCGATGTTATAAGCAGAACATAATTAACAAACGTGTCACGCCAGACTACGAAGGTCTACGGTCTATATACCGATAGGTTTCAATAGACGCATTAATTACGAAATACATTTAAATCATTAAATACCTACTTGATACAATTATTTAACTATATTGGTCATTAATGTACTAATGATTAATCCTTTATGCTTTCTTAATTCATATATTAAAACTACATCTCATATTAAGGTTCTTCTCAAGTTCTCGTAATGAAGAAATACAATATCAAGAAGAATACAGTTTTTCTATCACGAGTTGGTATATATGCGGCAGAATAGCAAACGGAACATAAAGGTTTCCTAATGATGCCTACATATAATGATGCCTAACTTCTCGGGCCGAGCAGAAGAAAAATTATGAGCATTAATAAAATACGAAAACTTGTCTGAATTTGACTCCACAATCTTCGGTTAAAATTGACGTGCTCTATCTATTTCCCCATCCCTGCTCCTATTCATCACTCCTCATAAAATTTAAATATAAATCCCTTTACACACAACCTTCTAATGACATGACCTCGTGGAATCTTCAACGATATTGTTACCGACCTTGTCACTTTTGATCCTTGACTTGTGTAAGTGGAAACAGTGTGGATCGAAATGAGTGGTGACGCTCAGTCACGCTAAGGTAATGTATGGTCTAATTCCGATGTACGAAGTGCTGTTCGAAGACAAATAGGCACATACTAATGTCATTAATTTATTTTTCATTACTTTTACAAAGTTAATTTGAAAATGTTAAAAATGGATCATAATAGCATTATATATATATATATATATATATAGGAAACTTGAGGTCGTTTTCTATTTATGATCGCATGCGTGTTAACACTTAGCTGTTTATTTTTCACGCTTCTTACACGCTTGAATATTTAATATCTAACTATAAAAATCTAAATAATCCCATAACTACATTTATAAAAATAGACAATAGCACAGCCCGTAAAATATAAGTCTCAATAGTATAACTTTAGAAATTATTACATAATGGTAATTAATATGTCGGCACATATATACATATATTAATAAATACTAATGCGGATGTTATGGATGGTATGGATTTACTTGGTGTTAGGGCTTCTTGCAAGTCCGTCTGGATAGGTACCCACCTATTTACCATATATTCTACCGCCATATAGCAATACTGAGTAATGTTATGTTCCAGTTTCAAGTTTGAGTGAGCCAGTGTAACTACAAGCACAAGGGACATAGATCTTAGTTGGTGGAGCATTGCAAACATGAGAAACTATTAATATTATTACAATACTAATGTCTATGGGCAGTGGTTACAGGTGGCCTATTTGCCAGTCTACGTATATGTCATTAGCAGTAAATTAATAAATAAATTATCAAATCTAATCATAGCAGAGTTTTGTATTGAGATGCCCCTATAGCTAGTAGATAGTAATCCTAATCGAATATTGTGGGTTCAAACTCGGATAACCATTGAGTTTTCATTAACTTAATTTGTGTTTTAAGTCATGTCGAATAAAATTCTGACACTTGTGCATCAAAAGAAGACAACGCTGATACTTTTTCAATTTATTGTACCTATACTAAAATTTCTGTATATTATTAATAAATCTATGATGTTCAAAAGTCAGAAGTATAATCTATCCCAAATACTTATTCCACTCAATTTATTTCTCTTCTTTTTATTATTCATTTGTTTTTATTCTTTGAATAATGTACATGCCTTTGCCTGAAACTATGTGAACATTTTTAGGTACAGTTGTTATAGTTCGGTTAATGTTTTTTAAGTATAATTGTGGCCTTGTTTCTAGAATAAATTATAAGCCCAACTGTTATAAACTACGATTGTTTTATTATAAGCGAATGTCTAATTAAATCATCAAAAATTAATCTTTTATTTAATGTTATTTAAATAAATTATTTTATTTAATGAATATTATGGTATGTTATTTGAGTTTCAATTTCATTTTCATTTTAATTTACCTTTTAATAAAATATTTTCATAAGACCTTATTAAATTTATCCCTTTAATATTTGAATTTTGCTGGTCTGCATTGATTTGGTTACCAATGAAATAGTGATGACGTCATCCTGGCCTTTTCTATCACGGCGGCCAATCGCAATAGATACCAGCCATCTAAGCAGGACATATTATAGTGCACAAGTGTGTACGCAAACACAGCTGCACTCTCTTTCCCTCACTCCTATAATCCTGGGATGGGACAACAAATCCAACAAAACCAGAAAGAGTTCGACTGCAGGACAAACGGCTTAACGTGCTTTCCGTGGCATGAGATTGTACACACTTCCATCTTTCGTGGCTGTTACTAATATTTTTTCGATAGAAAACCCAATATCGACAAAATAATGATTATCAAAGAAATCACGAGTGATCAGGCGTAAAAATCAAATAAATCATATTCCTTGCAGTATTTTCAAAGCAATCTGGTCCATCCCAAATAAATTGTATTGTTGATATTATAAGATATGAGATAGTCATCGAGAATGAAACGAACGGGAACAAATCGTATTCTACCAATTTCGGTACAATTCGAGACCCTCGTCTTCATGATTATCATTGTATATTATAAGTGTTATGGTATGGGCATTTTATGTGGAGGAATGAAGACAATGTTGTGATATAGAGGTAGGGACGACCAAAAAAACGATAGATGAATTGTGTGAAAGACGATATGGTTAGAAAGAATGTTACTTGTGAGATGACGTCCGACAGAGAAGTATGGAAGAACAAGACATGCTGCGCCGACCTCAAGTAAAATTGAGATAGGGGCAGGAGGATAATTATATGTGGATACATTTTGGCGTTAAAGTCATAATTTTGTGGGAGGACAAGTGAGTATATATCGATTGCTTATTTATTTACGAGTGACATAAAATGAGATATGTTCAGAAATATAGTTACTCTAATACATAAAATCATACGTTACATAAATATTCATCATTTTTATTATAATTTAACTACATAAACATCATAAACACGTTACCGGTTAAAAACATAAAGGAACAGATAGCAACTATACGAATGCTGGCTTCCCCTCCACTGCAGGTCAAGCTGGTTGGAATATCAACGATGTTTGGTCCAGTTGGTAGACCAATGATAACAAATGAAATTAAGTAAAAATCTGTTCTTAGTCTGCCTCGATCAACCCCTTAAGACGACATTTGCAAACTTTTACTTTAAACGCAAATCCTTTTCTATCAAGTTTTGTTTCGAGCCTGAAGAAATTATAGTGAAAAATAAAAGTGTTTTTTATCTTTAAGACCCAAAATTACGAAGTTACGTTACGAAGCGAGCGGGTAATAGAAAGTACATTATAAACAAAAACTTTCTTTATAGGTAACCTATCTCGCAAGAATCCACTCTCCCATATAAACATTACCTTTATTAGTAATGAAATAAACCTATTCGTACTGGGAAAATGTGGAAATTCTTAAGTGTGTTATGTTTAGGTATACATGTGTGTGTGAAAAAGTTCTTTGGGTCATAAAGTCGATTATACTTCAGAGGATAGGACTTTATAAAATAATTGACTGACCCTTAAACCTATAACTACGGCCGGATCTGAAGTATTGTTACTACTTACTTGGTGGTAGGGCTTTGTGATAGCCCGTCTGGAAAGGTGCAACCCACTCATCCGATATTCTACTCCCAAACAGCAATACCCAGTATTTTCCGGTTTGAAAAGTGAGTGAACCAGTGTAACTACAGGACAAGGGACATAACATCTTAGTTCCCAAGGTTGGTGGTGCATTGGCAATATAAGGAATTGTTAATACGGTGACCATTTTCTCGTCCCCCTACCTATATCATTAAAATACTAGAGTATTTTATAGTATTAATGGTGTATGATTTTTTTAATCCACCAATCTTATCTTGAGTTCATTGTGCATGTAATTACACTCGGTCACCACCCTTCAAACCGGGAATACATAAAACAAACAGCACAGTAGCACAAGTATAAAAAACTTCTTCTTAGCGCTTTTGGCCAGCAGCGGAACAGACAGACTATTCGGGTAATATCCAATATGGTGTCAATACCAAATCAAGATAGAGGTAACGATAAATGTCTCCTTTTATTTTTAATTGAATAATAATCATAGACTGTTAGGCAGTTATTTATTATACGAGGAAAATATTTGTCAACAATAATAAATCCACTCATAATTGTTTTTGTTGCAAACATGCCTTCACACATATGTGTATATACAACGATAGGCTGTACACAGTATGGCAGACCCACACATATACAACAAACACACAATCCCACACTGTGAAATATGAGCAAATCAAGATAGAGGTAACGATAAATGTCTCCTTTTATTTTTAATTGAATAATAATCATAGACTGTTAGGCAGTTATTTATTATACGAGGAAAATATTTGTCAACAATAATAAATCCACTCATAATTGTTTTTGTTGCAAACATGCCTTCACACATATGTGTATATACAACGATAGGCTGTACACAGTATGGCAGACCCACACATATACAACAAACACACAATCCCACACTGTGAAATATGAGTATAAATACGAGAAGGTTTTTAAAAGAAACAGAATAGTAACCCCTAGTTTTCGAGGTCATATAAGTAATATTAATATACGATGATAAAATTATTTTTATTGAAGTACGTGTCTGTTGTAAATACCAATTTCTATATGTAAAACATAATTGCAATCTGAATGTAAATACAGCAATCGTTACGATACTTTTTAATTGATACTAATTATATTAAATATACGAAACATTTGCAGCGTTTTTATTCAAGTTGATTTACTTGTATCATATTAAATAAAAATCGTTAATACAGATTAAAAATGATTGCAATGATATCTTTATGCTTTCATTTTCCATATTGGTTTTATGATAATTAAATTGCTATTTCATTTTTTATATTATAGGAGGCAAACGAGCAGGAGGCTCACCTGTGATTAGTGATTACCACCGCCCATGGACATCTGCAATCTAACACCAGGGGGGTTGCAGGTGCGTTGCCGGCCTTTAAGAAATAAGTACGCTCTTTTCTTGAAGGTTCCCAAGTCGAATTCATATAATCTAATATATATATTTTCATACATTAGTGTGTTTCGGATAATATGTGCGAATGGATCACGTGGATCTTAACCAAAGTTCGTGGCTTCAAATCCAAGTAAGTCCGGCCGTTGAAAAAACACGATGCTTCAAGATGAATCACGCCGTCGGAACTTTAATAAGATCTAATCTTGGCTGATATCCGAAGTGAACAAAAGAAATATATAATACTGGAATAATGGATATAATGTATAAAATAGTAATATTGTTATTGTAAAAATAAAATGATTAATAAACGAAAAAGATTAAGCAAAAGCCTTTTAATTTTCTTTTCATGTAATGGCGATGATCAATGCTTTTTAGGCTATTGAAATTAGGTAAGTAGTTGAGGAAAAACGTGTTCTAGGTTGTAGGACGTCCTCAGACACAGTAGAGTGACGATTTGCGCAAGACGGCTGGCAGGAGCTGGATGTGAGTTGCCGAAGAAAGACCACAGTGGCGTGCATTTGGAGAGGCCTATGTCCAGTAGTGGACGAATGTGGGCTGATGATATGATATATATACGATAGTTGATTGCATAATTATAAACATATAAATAGTAATTTTCTATAATCAGATATATATTATATTTGAATACATTTTATTAAAGATACAAAAATATCTCTTCGACAAGTTATTCTAACTTCATCTCTAAGTATTTTTTACAGACAAATACTATAACTGAATTTTAAACTGCTTCCAATAAACCGATACTTAATATGTACCTTTAATAGATAAAATTCCATAAAGTGTTCTGTCCAAAAACTTTTGATCTTTTTAACTTTAAGATAACCGAATTTTAAAACTAAGTTGTTTAAAAACAACATTTAAAATTACTAAACATTTTTTTTGCTAAGAATACTTTTGAATAATACAAATGTATTTTTTAATATATCTGTATTTTTAAAATTATAGAACAAATTCTAGCAAACAAACTATTCCTAAATAACCGTATATAATAAAAATAATGGTTAAATCTTTTGGTTGCCTCAAA
This sequence comes from Vanessa atalanta, assembly GCF_905147765.1. NCBI lineage: Eukaryota > Metazoa > Arthropoda > Insecta > Lepidoptera > Nymphalidae > Vanessa > Vanessa atalanta. Next base: position 4,403,358 of record NC_061877.1, read on the forward strand.
AAAAAAACAACGGGAAAAGAAAATGGCGTTGGGCCGATTTGAGCGTGTTAAACACACATAAAATTTTGTGCTGCTGTTTCTGCGTAAACTTTGTTATTTTATAAAACTAATATTATAAATACATGAATTATTACATAAACATTGGAAATTATCGTACTCATTTTCAGTATTCATTATAAACGGAAAGGAATGTAACTCATATTACTGTGCCTTAGATGAAAATAATTGAATACCATTTAAAAGCAATTTTTTTTTATTTAAATACTAAGGCATATAATTTCAATATAAATGTAGGTATGCAGGATTAAAAATATATTATGAAAACTCACTACTATATTGTATAATTTAAGTTTGTCAAGTACATATGTATATGTATAGGAATCTACGGTATTTGTGTTTTGAAACTAACTTTTTAAATTGGAAAGCAACTTATATCATTGAGTAATAATTTCTAGTCTTTTAGCACAATAGAATTTAAAATAAAAATATAAATATTTAAAGAGATTTTTTTTTTTTTTATTAAATGAGTTATTTTACCTATTAAGTCGATCCTTTGAATAGCATTAATAAAGTAAGAAATCAAAAACCCAGTGTATGTTTTGATGACATTCATTGATGTATAATTTTCTAATCAAAGTTTCATAGTATACAACCAAGGCTTCAGATAAGTTACAGATAATCTATAACGACTGCAACTCCTACCAAGCTTTACAGATATTCTTAATAAGCCATATTCGTACCGTTTGTTATCGGTTATGCAAATCGCCTTATATAAAGCCAATTGTTATGTTTCGGATTGGCTAGCATTGCAACATTACAACATTAGCAGCCTGTAAATTACCCACTGCTGGCCTAAGGCCTCCTCTCCCTTCGAGGAGAAGGTTTGGAGCATATTCCATCACGCTGCTCCAATGCGGATTGGTGGAATACACATGTGGCAGAATTTCGTTGAAATTAGGCACATGCAGGTTTCCTCACGATGTTTTCCTACACCGCCGAGCACGAGATGAAATTAGGCACTTGAAAATTCAGTGGTGCTTGCCTGGGTTTGAACCTGAAATCATCGGTTAAGATGCACGCGTTCTAACCACTGGGCCGTCTCGGCTCTTGGCTTGGCTAGCATATTAAATAGCAATTACTGCATTATTTACTTGACAAAAGTTTGATGAAACAAAGACGGTAGAAATCACCTTGACAGATATTTGATGGCTTCTGTTTCGATATGGATATCAGAGATATTTTCTTACAAATAACGTCACCGGTATTGAGACATAATTTAATAAACTGATAAAATAATGTCAATAATTAATCAAATAATATTTTTTCTTTAAAATAAAATAACGTTAGAAGTAACTTTAAAGGGAATAAATTTCTATAATTGTTTTGGGTTAGTAGATCATGTTCGAGTTGTCAGAATTCCGATGATGAATTCAAAACTTTAGCATATTTTTCCGGTGGGATGCCAGATATACGCTTAGCAAATTATAATTACTGCTCGAGTCGACCTCGAAACCCCTAGAGCCCGAGAAGTGTTTAAACCTTTTAATTTTGCGTTATTTCAAAGGTACACGTAATAAAACACTTTAATAAAATAAATAGTACATAATAATTGTATTCCATGTAATTTCAGTTCTTTACAAATGAAGACAGAAACGATTTTGGCTTGTATCCTGTGTTAATATGCTAGGCTTTGGATGGGATTGAATAAATCTAATTTATCATTCATTACACACAGTACATATCATATATGCAGCCTTGTAACCATATAAGGAAGGCTTATTGCTAACAATTACATTCATTCACATATTAATAGGGCTGACTATTTACTTTGACATATAAGGAATAATACGTATTTAAGAATAAATATTATATAACAGCAAAATCATTTCTACAGTACAAAGCAGTGATTCTAAACTAATGTTTAATTAAGAATAAAGACTTAGTTGCTAACTTCAGGAAATTTGTGTTAGAACCTAATATATAAATAGAACCTTAGAAATTTGTGTTAGAACCTAATATATAAATATATAAATAGAAATAAATAGAACCTAATATATAAAGCCTAGATCTTTTATTTATTTATTTTAAGTTTGCACTTCTTTCATAGTTTTGTTTTTTCTTATTATTATTATATCAGATATTATAATTAATTTGTTCTGCTCTTATTATGTTTATAGTTATAAGTGGAATTTTACTGGTATATGTGTTAATTTTTATGTTATAGCTTTAAGAATGACTTGTACTGTTTGTTTTTCTAATAAAGTAAAATAAATAATTGCATCGCTTTTTCGCGCAGGTGTGGCTGTCTCTTTTTACAATATCCCACAGCATAGCTGCTTTTGCTTAGCATGTTCTCTTAGACGTGGACAGTTTTTAAAGGCTTTGTCACAATTCAAATTGTGATACAGAATTTAAAGATTTTTTTTTTAATTAGATTAAAAAGATGGCCAGTTTATATACTTGAGTTAAATTCTAAAACAATTAGCGCAAATCGCAATATTATTTTGCATAAGATGGGCGTTTATTTTGGAAGGTTATTAACTACAAAACTCCACGCTATGGCCCTTAATAGCCTAGTGGTAGCCATAAACGTCAATTAATTAGGGAAACTTTACCGATTAGTTAACAAAATACACTTATTTATGTTACGTAAACATAATAAATAATCGTAAATGACGTATATAATGTGTGATGACGTGTTACGGTTTTGTGCAAGCCAAGCCAAAACCAACTCATCAGATATTCAACTGTCAAATAGAAATACTCAGTATTGTTGTGTTCCATTTCGAAGGGTGAGTTAGCCTGTATAACTATATCAGACATAATATCTTCGCTTTCCGTAAGTTTAAGTCACATTGGCAATTTAAGGGATAGTTAATTCTTTTTATTAATCATTTCTAACGGCGGTGGTATTACTTAACATCAGGTAATTGATTATCAATCACAATTCAACAAAATGATTTTCTTAGTCCTTAAAAGCACATTAAAGTAATAGCCTAAAATATCTCCTCTTAAAGACAAGATCTTCAGTTTAACCCTCTAATGTTTCCATGCGGCTTACGTGTGGTAGACATTCATCCCGACATGAAGGTATCCTTATGTTCCACGACGTTTTCCTTAACCACCGTGTTCTTCCCTGAGATTACAAAATCAACATATGAACGCTTATGGTGCTTAACGGGGCTCAGATTCACGTGTTCAAACGATTAAGCCATTTTGGTTCTTACTTAAAAGCATTTAACTTAAATAAACAATTTATAAACAAAACCAGCTATTCGATAGAAGGATCTAGAACCAAAAGTTCTAGAGTATAATTATGTATATAAATATTTAATGAGCTGATCTTTAACTCACGATCCTAAGGGCAGCCGTTACGTTAGCTGTAGTGACAATCGCGCTACCACCCAGTAAAAACAATATTGTTTTTATAAGATAATATTTTTAATTTTTATAATAATTTTTTTGTCACTCGTTCCTAAAAGTATCAATAGAAGACTACGACTGATCGAAGCGGGATCGTTCCTTTATTTATAGACTATTCATTTTTATATCCTCAGAGTCAACCTCTTCCCCCTATTTTTCAGATTAAAGTTTTGTATGCCCAACGAAGCGCGTCGTTAAAAGATACACAAATTACAAAATGTAGAAATGTCCTTTGAAAACATCTACATAAAACAATTACCGCCCTAGATAATTTGTACAGTTCGTTCACCCCTGAACTTTAAAATAGAAGCAGCCTGAAGGCATCAAGTTGGCGATAGTTAAAGTCGAGCTTATTACAGTCAGTTCCGTATCCCTTTAAGAGACTGTTGTGTGTTAATAGCTAAGGTTATCTTACTTAATACGACATCATTGGTCCTAAAATTTAGATTGTGATGCTGGCTAAAAATATAAACATGCAAACATTATAAAAAAAAATTACACAAATAATTTAAAAAATATATACTAAAGGTACGGAAAAATAACAATACTTTTTAGATCAAGAGAATGTAACAATAATAATATAACTTTGCAAATATCCAAATTTTCGTTTATTTATTTCGCTTTACTTTAGTGAGGGTAGTTATAACAAATATATATTTTTTCAGTTATAAAAATTGTCTGTGATATAGTTTAGGCATATGGTGAAATTTTTTCAGAGTATTTGTATTTAACGATACTCATTAATGTTTATCTTAATACGTATAAAATACATCACTATTAGTATAACTCAAATGCCATTTTTGTATTTGTACTTTTTTTAAAAGTAATTCTAATAAGATTACGATTATTAAGTTTCTCGTACCCATACTAACATTATAAACATACTTGAGATGTACCATAGAGAATATAAATTAAGTACTTTTGATCCTGTCGATACTACATGAATTTCATAAAATTACACTTTGTTGACTGACACAAACTGTTGTTGACACAATCCGATTGTGAAGTGTGATCGTAGCTTTATAGTACAAATAAATTCAATAATGGTACAAAAAAAAATGCAGTTACGGAAGAGCGCTCAAATTTTCCTACCAGTTCGTGACCACGACCGGTGGCAGTCTATCTAAACGTCGCTTCGGGAAAAGTTATAAAAAAGATACGATCGCAGTTAACGCCCGAATATCATGTATAAAATCTTAAAAAGGGTCAGGATTATAAAAATAAAAAAACATTTATTTTACAATTACTGATTCTGCCTAATATAGATCTGAGCCTGGTGCTTCTATCAATTATGAAAAAAAAAATGAAATAAATTCGTAAAAATTCGACGGTCAAAAAGTTCCTTTAATATATGTATTTTTATTATTTCCAGATATATATGTTTGTTGTGTTGACATTTGAACAAATATTAATTCAAGATTTACCATTTCCAAATAATCCGTGCCCTCTTCGCACAAATTAATGAAACAAAAAAAAAAGAAAAGATTTACTACATATTTATTTATTGTTTATATTGACGTCAATTCACCTTCGATGCGTTTATAATAATAAGTATGTCATATTGACAATTTTAGTCAAATAATATGCTTAAAAATATATTATAAAGTAAGCGAATATAAATGTTATTCTTATATGAATATTTTTAAAGTACAACATTTGATATTAATAGCTTAAACATATTTTTCTGTATAATATTATTAAGAAGCGTGATGTTGGTAAACATTAATTTTCTCTCATCATATTTGCAGTAAACTGATAAAAATATACTGAAACAATTTAAAAAAATCAGCTATTTACTGAAATTCTCGGTAAAAATCACATTCAATAAAGGTTATACCGATAAAAGGTTTCATGTTAAACATACATTACTTATTTGTAATGACATTTTAAAGCGCATGTACAAGATTGAATATAATATTAATAAAATTTTAAACATTCCGGTGAACATTATTACATTACATACATACATTCAGCTTATTTGTTTGTTTTTTTTTTATGGATCTGACAATCTGTTTTGAGCACACCAAGGAAGAAATGTAGACCGTCACCGTTATATGTGAAACATCGAAATTGATGGTAGGAAGAATTTATAGATAAAACAGATTTATAAAAAAATATGGAGAACAATAATTATAGATAAACACATAGATATTTGTTAAAATAAAAAGGGAGCGTGACAGTAGAAGGAAGCGTCATGCCGTTATACTAACAACGTCCGAATCGGTCTTGCGCCTGAAAGTTTGTGTGGCAAAAATGTTTCACGTAGATATAGAAACAGAACTTTACGGCCAGTATCATTCCTGACTCCAGATTAAATGATTATAATATGAATATGATATAATAATTGCAATATTCTACTGTACCGTAAACCAAATTATACTTAAATGTATATTCTTATACCAAACAACATTATATACCAAAATATGCTAAAGGCGATAGATTTACCCAAAATACAGCAAGAAAATAGTCTTATCATTACGAAAAAAAAACATTAGCATAAATAAAAATATAAAAAAAAATACAAATTATACAGGACATACTTTTTCATACTCATGGCAACACTATACATACATACATATGTATATATATATATATATATATATATATATATATATATATATATGCAATATAGAGCCGAATATCAAATTATTATTTATTTACGTAGCCTTTTACATGAAGTTTGAAATATAGTGTAAGATTTGTTAAAATTTTATTACAAATATAAGCTTTATAGACTTTTAAAAAGGGTCAGACAGTAATCCGATTATTATGAAATATAAAATAGTTCGCCTTAGCGCTCAATGCGACTGGCTGATGCGCCCATATCTGCGCCCACTTGACTTATTCATGCTTGTACACAGTACGAACATCTTGTGTTCGTTTTTGTAAGTTTTAAAAAATGTCGTCAAAATTATAGTAATTATTTGTTAAATTTATTGATATGTAATCTTTCTTTTCGCTCTCCTGCTATCTGTGGGAGTGATTTCGTGAAAAGGGACGGAAGTGTGTAACACGGAGCCGGAGAAGCGCTCCTCCTTTAACCAATGATCGCGTACGATGCTAGACTTACTCGCCAAATGATACCAACCAATTTTTCAAGTTTTTTACCAAAGTGAGAAACCAGATTTTACAGATTTGTGACTTAGTATGGGTCCAGTCATTTTATTTAGTAGACATTACTAAAACTTTTTAAAAAAATATATGAATAAAAAAATTAACTTCTTATAAAGTATTAAAATTTATAGTTAAATATCCAATAGAATTCGAGATAATAGAATTAATTCAGTCCTTCCTCGAAACGTAAATATTTTTTAAAGGAAAAAGGTCGTAAATTTACGAATTTAGTCTTAAAATATTTTTTTTAATCTTTAGTAATAATCATAAAAAGGCAATATACGCATTGAAAAAAAAATTATATTCAGTTTGAACGCAGAAAATTCTTAAACATTTCAGATCTTTATTACTTTTGTTTTTCTTTTAAATAGTTTGTTTGAGTTAGATGCGGTTTTTCCTTTAGGCAAAATAGTACCTTACTTACATTATGTTGTAAATATATGTATAAGCATGATGTATAATTTATCTTTTATCCATTATCTTTTACAATATAATTACATTATGTTAGCTTGTAGTTACAAACACGCAAGACCACAGTTCATTTGCAAGTCTTATGCAAGACTCAAGAGATGAGACTCATGATACCATGATTTTTAAAACATCATATGAATCTGTAATAACATAATCAGCTATAAGGAGAGGACAGTAAACAGCGTTAAATAAATTTAATATAATAATAAACCGGCCATATAAGGATTACTTAATATTTCACAAATTAACATACAATTTCGGAAAATGCCGATTCGCTTAAATTGAGAAACAAATAGAAAAGGTTTAACTGATAATTAATAATAATTACAAAACAATTTATTTTTCATTAGTCTTTTCCTATTTTGAATGACTTCAACAAACGACGTACATATGTTATAATAGTAATAACGTAAATTTGTGAGTATTTTTTAACATCCCATGATGTTACTAATTTAATAAATTTTCATACTGAAGACACGACGAATATTTTTGTAAAATATTTATATGTGAACATTATTATTATGTAATAAACATTTATTAAGAGACGAAATAGACGTCAGAAGTGCAAACAACATAATTACAATGTTTGAATTTGGCGTGTAATTTGCCAGAAAATTAACAAACACAATGAGTTAGTTCCGTTTAATTAGTAAGCAATCTAAAATATCTCCGTAAACGTATCGTATACTTAATTTAATTGATTCAATAACAATAATACCTTAAGACTGATTAGATTCGTTTTATATCATATTGAGAATAATGAATATCAATTAATTTTATTCTTATAGTGCTTGCTTGGGTTTGAAACCTTAGATTGCAGATTTAAATCTGCGATTTTATATATTATATTGTACTTTTTTTTTTTTATGACTCATCTCGTGCTCGATGGTGAAAATCACGAAAAAAATTTATTATATCCAATTAAAATCTGCCTCATTCATCTACCTTTATACTTTTGGGCGGCGTCGTAGGCAAAACTTCAAACTTTCTCAAAAATGAGGAGGAGGAAGCTTTAGCTCTACATCAGGACATCAACAAGCTGTATTTATTATTTTCCTTTCTTTTTAAATATTTTTTTTATTCACTTGCAAGAACGATAATAGGATAGCATTTATCTTACTATAAAGTAGCATTTACGTTCCAATTATAAATTCAAGGTGTAATAAATAGGTGATTCTTTTACATAATATCAAAAGAGTCAATGTGCTTCAATAAACTCTGATTTCTTTTATAGATGCTGCAGAGCAAAAAGTGTCCTATCATATTAGAGACACGCAAATAAGGCCGCTTGAGGCCGGAGGGCTCATAAAAGTCGTAAATCATACTTAATTCTCTGTCAGAGACACACTCGCTACCCGCGTCCGTGAGCGGAATACCTATATACTATTTCTCCGTTGAATTTCTTTTAGTGTCGAAAATAATATAACGCTTTATGTCATCAAAGATTTTATCACATTTTTATGGTCCTTCTGAATATAATCACAAAAGATGTAACAATATTTTTTGAACTTGTAACTTTAATTTTGAAAAAATGGTTTGTAAAAATTAATTTTAACTCAACATTATCTTTGTATTCCGTTTTCATTTCAATTTTGATTTAATTCGGTTTGGCGATGGCTTTAATAATAATATAATTTTTATATAACTCGGTGTCGAAACTCAATAGTAATCATTAAAAAATTTGAGGAAAACATTTTTGAATTCATGAAAAAGTGGACGTTTATTCAATCTTAAATTATAAAAGCAAAGCAAAAAAATTATAAAAGCAAGTTAAGTTCCCAGTAGTAGATATGTTTAATAATTCGTAGAATGAAAACATTTCCAATGTTTTTCCATTTAACAAATTCTACAAAAGCAGGTTTAAAAGGATTTGTATTTTAATGCAACAATAACGAATGAGATGTTAAAATAATATCTACATTAATAACATCGAACACTCGCAACCGTTTTAAATTATATAATGCTATGCAATTTATATGATAAAACAAAGAGAAAAATAATTTTATATTGCTCGTTGCAATAAAAAGGAAATAAAAATATTTTACAGTACACTCAAAATATATTTTATTTCTTACTTTTAAATAATATAATACTCTATGTAACATTTGTTATAAGCTCTTTCGAATCTTAATTTACGAGGTTAATTTTAATATAAAGCTACTAATTCCGATTGTACTATTGATACCGAAAGATTATTTCTTGTCGGTAGTCTTCTCAATAGTTGCTCTTTTTCATCAATCAAAATATGGAGTCACAAGTAATAATTAAAAAGAATTATATTAAAACGTCGAGTATTACTAACCATTTTATAATTAACATACTTCCGTACATTTAAATAAGCCACAAATGTATAATGGTCCGCGGATTTATGTTATAGAATCGAATACACTGTCTCATGAATGATTTACCTACAATTGTTGTAAAGTCAAAAGTATTGTGTTATTAATTTATCTATACTTCAACTTCATACTTCAAATGAGGATTTTCAGCTTAAAATACATTGTTTAATTAAAATATGTTAAGATGATAACATCAACTTATTTAAATACCCCGTTATTTTTATGCATTATTAAAAAAAATTGAATTGAAATCGAATGAAAATCAATGTTTCGTGCGTAAAGGGTTATTTATTAGAATAAGGAATACGACGTTAAATCGGCTTATTTTTACACTTAAAAAAATGACCAGTCAACAATCTGTCGATGCAATCAAAGTAAATTCAATTTTATTAGGCATTTATAAGCACATTTCAATCATTATGTTAACGCTTATTATATTTATTACCGAGTAATAAATATAATAAGCGTTTAGTAGAGATTACCTACCGAGACTGACTAGTAAAAACTATAATGTAACTCTTATGGTTGGTTACATTTACATCATTAAAAATATATGTGACGAATGGAATTCTACAGATACTAACTCTTATTTTTATAGCATCATTGAATTGCATTATAGACCTTATATACATTTTTTTATACAGGCAATGTTAAAATTTTAGTCAAACGTTATATACCAAATGAAAGCAATGGAAGTAAGGATATGGAATTTTAATGATCTGGCGAAACGCAGTACAAAGTAATTATTACAATAATATCAAAGCCAATAGAAAAGTAAGACGTAGCGAGCAAAAACGCGTCTGCTCGAGCATACGCGCTACTTTGCGCCACTAAACTATTAGCTAATATATTGCATACTTATTGTTTTACTCGAGTAAACCTCTGTGATTCCTTAAGTCTCAAAAGCATTTTTATCTGCTTGTATTTTGATTAAACTCTAAGTGAGCAAGCAATATAATGATAAAGACATATTAAATTATCGATTCGATATATGGACTATTATTATAAAAAAGTACTAAGTTTAATGAATAATTAATTAGCGACATTAATGCTTATAATACCGGTCCAATGATTCAGCTGTTAACAGTTGACTGATATTATTTCCATGTCGTACACACACAAATGAACGAGTAAAATGTTTTACGGTATTTACATTTTGTTTTGTATACATATCGTTAATTTTCCTGGTATAGTAAACATTTGTTTTGAACCAGCTATTTAGAATGCATTTTACTGAATGTAATTATTAAATAATAATATTATGTATTATTTAAAATGTGTGCAGTATCTGTTATGATATATAATTGATGCAAGATGCAAATTTTGATTTACATTTTACATATTTTAATTATTTAATTATAATAAATAAATATTGGCCAACATCACACACATTACTCTGATCCCAATGTAAGTAGCTAAAGCACTTGTGTTATGGAAATCAGAAGCAACGATGGTACCACATACACCCAGACCCAAGACAATATAGAAAATTAAAGAATTCTTTCTACATCGACTCGGTCGGGAATCGAACACGGGACCTCGGAGCCGCGTACCCATGAAAACCGGAAATGAGTATGAGTAAACAAATACTTCGGTTCAGTATCAGCCTTATGAGCTCAGATATAGACGGACCGCAGATAGTAATAATGATTCAGTTTTCAGTAACAATTCTACATCTGAATTAAGAGAAAATGCTATAGAAGAAACGGAGTTTGTAGGATGCGTTTTAAATAAATACCATCAAAACATTCTTTCAATCGATAAAATATTAGTATTTTCCTTATTAAAAATACCTTTGTAATCTTGTTGTCTGAAAAGAATAATTATTGATTTCCACTAAGTGGCTCTGTTCAAGCCCGTCTGGGTAGGTACTCATATATTCTACCGAGAAGCATTAATACTTTGTATTGTTGTGTTTCGGTTTGAAAACTGAGTGAGCCGGTGTAGCTACATGCACAAGGGACATATAAAAATATCTTACGGTGCCAATATGAGCGGTGGTGACCACACACCAATTTCGTAAAACATTAAATAAATCTAGTCGGTTCTTCTCGGTAGAATCTACATTCCGAACCATGAGATTTGAATCGAAATTAATTTGGGCACTATTTAACTCAGCCCATGTTAATAATGTCAACATCGCATACTTTCATTGAATTAAAAGTAAATGTGATTCTACAATTGTCTTTGTAATATATCTTTAGGGTCTCAAAGAAAGTGGAGCATTATCCAATTATGATACCCTTTTTATTTTAATGGAAGTAGCCATACTATATACTATAAAGACAAAACTAGCTTATCTTTCATATTAATATATACATATCTGAGTAAAACATACAATATTATGCCGTATCACACTGAAAAACAGAATAAATTTAAAATTATCTGCTATACAAAAAAAAAAAACGATGAATGATAGAAAACGGGATTTGGTACAAATCTATACAGTGTGAACTACCTCGAGTGCCGTGGATTCGTAATATTAAACTTATATATTTTACATATTTACGTTCCGGATGTTATCTAAGAAAACATTTTGCGTAATGTAAAAATTATTTTTGGGTAATAGTTATAACATGATAAACGATATTCAAAACATCCTTGTGAGATGCGTTAAGCATCAAAGAGAGGGGAAATCAATTATACAAAAATCCAAAACTGATAATTATGATGTTGGACCATGCCAAACCTTTAAAATATTGGTAGATGTGGGACTAATATGTCCTAAAAAGATAAAAATAAAATAAATTAAGACATTATATATGTACATTATGTCTAAATTTTAATATTAATGGTGACGATAGATGGTAGATGTAAACTCTATATATTATATGAGGCAAGATAGGTTGGTGGTTTGAACACCTGAATATTGATCGAAGATTGATTCGTACACCGGCAAGCACTTCTGAGTTTTCATTCATCATTCATAATCCATCTCGTTCCTTCGAAACATCGCCAGGAAACCTGCATATGTCGGATTAAACTCTGCCACATTTGTATCCATCAATTTGTATTGAATAATAGGTGTAATAAGCTGTACCGATTTTCATTACTACTGTATATACTATGCTAACAAGATTAGATTTTGTAGGCAATTAAGATTTTACTTCATGATATTTTATAAATGACAATCAAAATTTTAAAATAAAATGATTAAAATGAAATTAGTATCGATTTCGAAATTCGAATGAATATGGTTACAAAATAATTAAACTTAAATCGTTATTAGGTGGCTAGTTTAAATCTAAAAATGTTTAAGTACCGCTATATCTAGTTGTATAAGTTAATTTTCTGCAGTTATTTTTTTTTATGATATCGGTAGGCGGACGAGCAAATGAGCTACCTGATGCCTGTAGTTACACTGGCTCACTCACCCTTCAAACCGGAACACAAGAATACTAAGTACTGCTGTTTTGCGGTAGAATACCTGATGAGTGGATGGTACCTGCCTAGACGGACTTGTACAAAGCCCTACCACTAAGTGAATATATTGTATGTTAGTAAATATGTATATTCTGGAAGCACCTTTAACGTGATTACAAAACATCTAAATTTCGTTTATATATTTCGATAATAATATTCTATACACGAACGTTTTTTCGGAAGTAATTACATACATTACGGCGTTAACAGTTTCAAAATCTATCGCTTAATTTAGAAGGAGTAAGTGAACAAACTGAGAGAAATACTTTGAGATACACTATTGAAAGAAGCTTTTCGCAGATAGTTAGTCAGGATTACCTTTCATTTAAATAATGTCTTAATTGGGTGATCAGTGATTCTTTGAGGATACGAAGTCTTATAACGGTTTCTGGTGTCTTTTTAGTTTTGCTTTCCTCGATATTTATTTTTTAAGTAGACTGTTGGAAAAATGAATCGTGTGTCTTTTTACTTCAAACATGTAGAAGAAGGTTTAACGGTAAGCTGACTAAGTAGTCACATGTGGCCCAAGATACCATAGTGCTATACATATGGCTTTATTATATGCTTTAAAGGAAAAAGACGGGAGACGAACTCCTAAATAACTTGTTAAATTATATATTTAACAAGTTATTTAGGAGTTCAGGAAGCAGGAATGGAGATGCAGGAAACTTTTAAGAACAGTATAATTGATTATTAAAATAAAATTAAAGACCACTAGACGGAAGTTCTTATAAAATTCATGTTCTTAAATTGGTTTTAAAGGTATTTTTTTTTAAAAAGCGTTAAGTTGGTATTTATGAGACCGCCAATGTATATATTCAGTTTAATTTATGATATCATCCCCAAAGTAGTTAGAGACAACTCGTGTATGATATTCGAAATAATTAATGACGCTGCCTCTCCGGTCTGATGATATCCTCCTTTTCGCTTTCAGTCAAGGTGTGGGGGTGCATTTTAAAGTGTGTGCGTAAATGTGCACTTGACTTGAGGAATTGTCCTTGATTCAAATTCTGAAGGTATGTCCGACGAATTTGGAAGTGTTCAGCCTCAGTACCAAGGCACGGCCAACATCCCGGTTTTTGACTGCTACTGAGAATTTACCGAGAGAAAACTCCAATTTATATATATATATACACATGAAAAAATTAAACGAATATTGAATCTAAGAATATCAAATGATGTATTTATAGTATTGGCAGACCAAATCGAACACAGGCCATTTTTTAAATTTGAATTACATTTGGTTCCTATCCAAGCCAAAGGGCACACGACAAACGTATTCAAGTGTTAACTCTTTAGAAACTGTGTCAACACGAGAATTTATTCACACGAACCGTGATTTTAACTGCATTTTTTAAAAATATTTCTAGACATTATGGATATACCTCCGGAGTTCTATAGACCATTAATAAAATATAATTAGGAGTATACTTTACTTTAATTAATTTATGGATCCGTCCATTCATTTATGGATCCAATAAGCCACCTATTAAAAATTATATAGACATTTTAAAAATAAGAAAATCAAGGTTAGATTGACATATTACTTGTATTGTAACCAGAACAATTAGTAACAATATATAATACACCAATTCACATAATTGTATTTCGAAAAATATTTTATTTATTGTGTAACATGATAGGTACATTGAATTGGACTACCAATCGGTATTGGTATAAAATAAAAACGTCTTTTTTTATTTAAAAAAGATATTAGAGTTACAAAAGAATGTTTTGTATAACTTATATATTCTCATGGAGCGGTGACATAAATGAGGAAATTATTATTTCATTCATTAACAATTAAAAATATGTTTTTGAAATCAGCTGTCTGATCAAAGCAAATTTAGATGGTTCTTAAATAATCGAAACTAATGTAGGCCGTCTATAATTGGCCTGTAGAGGTCAGGCGGCAGTTACTGCGAAAAACGAGTGACCTGAAACATATCTATTTATAGAAAGGATCAAACTTTATTTCGCAAAACAAAATCAGTTCAATACGCCCACACTGTTTTCTTAAAATATATCTATTCGAATAACCTTCGTATGGAAACAAAATTATCAAGGCTTTGATGACGGAAAATTAACTTATTATGTCTGACAATTCTAAAAAAGAAGGAATAGATGTAGGTGATAACGATCGTATATTATACATGAACGTCATCGGAAGACCGTAAGCTTAATACTGGTTAAAGCTGGTCTCAATGGAACCACAATCTGCACAAATAGAAAAAGAGATCAGGCACAGAACCAATGAAACAATTAAATTAAATATACTTTATCCGAATAGGCTAACTTTTGAATCGTAATTTTACACAACTGTATTAAACGTATAGCTACTACCAGTTCTGAATGTAGATTCTACCGAGAAGAACCGCCAAGAAATTCAGTAGTTACTCTTTTCCAACCAACGGCTTACTTGCTTTCCATATAACAGGCCGTATTTATATCACACACATTTAATTTAGTCTAGGCTGGTATTTAATACTTTTGGACAGAAAAAACTAAATAGCTTTAATTGGTCTCACACAGGATTTCAAGAGTCCAGAACCTCGGGATTTAAATTAAACTCTTGATAATCTACATAAAAAACTAGACGATACAACCAAAATTATAAAAACTGTATAAACATTGACGATGGAAGAAATCAAATTGTCCAAATTAGATCACAAAAAACAAACCTGCTAACATTAATTATTGCCACGTGACCTACATATCCACAAAATTCTCATACTTCGTATCACCTTTGGCGGTGGCTCTAACTTGGATGAGTTTTACTAAGAAACGATAAACCAGGAACTTCAATTTACATTACGACAAATTATTTAAAAGTACTATTTTGCGTGTTTTGATTTCAGACATAATTCATTTTCCGTTGAATGATAATTGAAAAATTTAATGACTATATAATATGCTGTTTCTAATTCAATAGCAACTGGAAGTGACAAATTTGGCGATGTGGTACCATTACCCACAAACCACATTCGCTTAATTCTTCGCCAGATCCCTTTCTTTCCTTTCAGGACTAAACCTTATGCAATAGGGAATTAGATGCATAGGGAATATGTATTATATAATATGGAGGATATTCTTTGAGCAAAGCTGTCTAGATAGGTATACTCATCACATGTGTATTTTTAAATATTGAAAAAGAGTAACTACTGAGCTTCTTGGCGGTTCTTCACGGTAGAATTTACATTCCGAACCGGTGGTAGATTCACTTGATATAGTTTGTTAAATGACGATTCTAAAGTGCTTGTAAAAGCCTACTTGAATAAAGTATATTTTGATTTGATTTGATTTGATTTGACATATTTTACCGTCATACAGCAATACTGAGTAATGTAGTTTTGTGTTCCGATTTTTTAGGGCGGCTTAGTATTACTACAGACACACAGAAGATAACATCTTATTTTCCAATTTTGGCGGCACATTGACAATGTAAAGTTAATATTTCTAGCCGTGCCAATGCCTTCGGACGATTTAACTATCTAGTACCATTTGCCAGTCTGCCTTCATCATCTGCGCAGTTGGCTAGATCCTTGAAATCGATACACGAGGAAATTAATACTAACAAATCAATTGTTTTTCTACCGTTAGAACCTTATCGGCTTAATAAACCGACGTAAATAGACTCACCAGCAATCTACAGCATAATAAACTAGCTGTTGTGTGTTTAATTTTTAAAAAATACTGCGCTTTTTCGCTGCAGGGGCAGAAGTGATCACTGCCTCTATATTATTATGTGGCCTTATATCATGCTTCCTTCTAAGCATAATAAACGGTACGACGCCTCCGGAATCGAGTGACTGATCAGACTGTTCTGCCTTTCTGCGTCGAGGTAAGGATGTACATACAAAATAATATATCTATTACAAGAAAAAATATTTAGATATCTTTGAAATATTATTCTGCCTGATTGCATATTATTTGTTATATTGTTATTAATTGTAATTCGCCTACATATCATACTGTATAAACTAATACCACCCGGAAGCTAGCATTAACGGATATCGTATTAGTTTGCGTTATATTTTCATACAAAAAAAAAAAAACAAACAATATTATAACCTTTCATTAACACTTTTATAGTGTCTCAAATTATCGCGTATAATCGTTAAATTTTTAAAGCGCATCCCTATTTTGAACTGCAGCTTTGAAACTGGGCTGCCCTCTGCTCAGCGTGAGATTTAATTAAATTATTTGAATGAATCCGACGCTTCCGCCGCCCCGTAGCGAGCCGACTGTGCAGGATATATCAATTGCCGCTACAAAACAATATATATGTCTGTTTGTTGATAGTTCATATTGCTGCGACTGTTTACTTCAAACAAATCACAATATATAATTATTATTATTATTATTATATGTTTAATTAGTTAATCATATTTTTATAAAACTTTTAACATATTTAAGAACTTTGATCGTAACTAAATTCAACTTTCGAACGTTCTATTCTAAAATCAAATAAGCTTTTCTCTTTAACCGATACTTTGGCTTCTTTAACAGTTTTAAATGATTGATACCAACTATTATATGAAAAAATCGACCTTGAACTACAAGGGGGCCGTAATAATTAATAATAATAAGCGCTTGGCGACATGCATAATTACAAATTGTGTTTCATGTAACGTACATACGTATGGTGGACACAACAGGTGGCTGACTCCTGATGACCTTGGATTTTTTAACAGGGGTTGCACACAGTATGAAGTTCACATACACTCACTCGCGTTTTGTATGTAATGTCATATATGAAGGACTGTAGAGAACGTAGACACGATGTAAGCCCGTCAACGTCCCTGAGTAGACTGAGCATCGGTGTCGCCGGAGCTCACTCCTAGGGTTGCCATATGGATATTTTATTACTCCCCAGCCGAATTAAATATTCCTCTCGCTCAAAACATAATGTATCATAAACGTATGCAACTTTAAATAATCAATATTAATGATGACATAAATCAGCAAAACTTAGGTAAATAGAATTAGAAACAGAATACGGTGTAAATTGTCTGGAAGAAAATATAAATTCTACTAAAATCCATGAATATCTATTATATTTAATTAATATCAAGGAATTCGTTAAATTAATTTTATATAGATATAATATTTATAAAATAAAACGGGCCGAACATTTTTTTTTTTTTAAATACATCTGTATAATTTCAAGGTAAACGCGTTACGCTGTCATCACAGAGTGTAGATGATCACTCCTCCCGACCGCCGTGCCCGGGGCACCCTATACGATGACCTCTTACTAATACGTTTTTAGCAATCGGAAACATTTAACTTGATTAATATACACTGCTGCATTTGTAAAGAACTTTCGAAATACTCACAAAGTCGATCAGCAATGGTGTCCTAAATATGTATTATAACGTTGTCGATTGGTATTTTACAAGTCCATGTTTTCCGTGGAGCAACACCTCAAAAACGATTAAATAATTGCAGATTCGCGGTTGTACTGGCTTATTTGGGAATTCACAACGAAATTGGGACATTTGAACGAACTTTGATTGTACTGGTAAGAAAATACGGCGTCTGAAATTAAATTGAAATACAAATTAGGATTTTTCATTAAATAAATTTGCAAAGTCAAAAAATAAACACATACCTAAAGATAATGTTGTTAATATTAATTAGTTTAATATTAACGACATCACAACATATGTATAAATGAAAATTCTGTACATTTGAATGTACCAAAGGTTGACTATATATATAAAAAAAAAAATAATGTACAGGTAAATTTATAATATAATACCTATTAACATTCATTATAAAACTTACAAATATTATTATTGTGATATATTAATTCGAAATGATATGAAGTACATCAATCAATTGCTAAAAATATAAATAATTTATATAAACCGGCGCTTAGAAGTTCAGGCAAGGCTATTCTACCGTGCCTCGAAACACACGTAAAGCCATTGATCACGCGTGATATCTCTGGTCTCGTCAGCTTGCTACCCATCGGATTACAAAATTGAATGACTATGCACTTTTAATATTTTCTTACTGCATTGACCGTGATCGAAATTTGCTCAGGTTCACTTAAAAACTGTTCTATTATAATTTATAATCTTAATTATAAATGCGAAAAATAAATCTTTATTAAAAATGAAGCGTTAATAGCTCAATGGTTTATCGCTAGCGATGTAAAAAGAGTTCGATCTTGATCGCTTAGACTATTCTCATCCTAACTAGTATCCTAGCCCAAGCCTAAACCCTAATTGGTAATAGAATATTAGAAATTCTTTAAAAGGATACATTTATACTATTATTTAAAAAAATGTAAGTGAGTTTTCATTTGTTTTATTATTCGTTTTCATCTTAACTAACTTGTCAGAGGCACAGGAAAGTACCTACATATAACCCAGTTATAATTTATTTGAAATTATATAATGTTTTACTTGAAAAAAAAAACATGTACAATAAATAAATGAAAATATATAATTTCCGTAAAGCGATCTAACAGTCCCTTGGAGTCTTATAAGCGGTCAAGGCAGTGACCCTACCTGCTCGCCAATTAATTTGCGGACGAATGATTTGCATCGTTGTGTTACTTTGAAAACATTGAATCAACTAGTATACATTCAGATAAAATAATTAAATAAAACAACTTTTCTATCTTTAATATAAGGAATATCTAATTACTTTTATAATACTATAATCCTTTGACATTTATATCATGACATAGCCTGTTTATGTATATTAGTCGGAAAACAACACCTGATTGGATTGAAGATCGTTTCACTTTATACTATTATTGAATAACAATTCAGTAGCTAGCAATAAAACTTGCGGATAATCGTTATTTACACTATTAGTATTTTTATAGCCTTTTTAAACAAGAATGCTCATTGATTTGGAAAATCAACTACTGCGTTACTTGCCGGTTCTTCTTGGTAGAATCTACATTCCGAACCGGTGGTAGCTCCATTTAATATAGTCTTGTAAAATGACAATTCAAAAGTGCTTGTAAACTTGCCTACTTGAATCTACTTTAGATTTTGATAGAAGTCTTACTCTTATTTCGACCAAATCTCATTCGGTAATCTGAAGTAAGTCTGTATTAGTCCACTGCTGGTCATAGGCCTCTTTCAAGGCGCACCGCTGAGCCCGATCTTCGGCACTCCTCGTCACCTTTCTAACAGCCAGCCAACCTTCCTTACATCATCGCTCCACCTTGCTACAGAGCGTCCTACACAACGTTTGCCGATTCGCTGTCAACATTCTTATCATATTTAAATTATTATCTTAGGAAGATTAACGATATAAGGACCGTTATGGCATAGCTCTCAGTCTGAGGTCCACAATTATCTTTCTAATACAAGATTAATATTTAGTTGAATAAGAAAATACTGGGGAACAAAAGGTTTTATTGGATTCTAATTTTTTTATCTCGCGCTAAAACCGTGCGCATATACATATTGTATTAAAAAATCCAGCAGCACTAACTCTGTCTCTTCGGAAAGCGTTACGGGATTGCTTGCGCATTCTACCGTGATTCTAAAACCATTGCGATAACCATCCTAAGCCCAGATCAGAAGCTGAGAGAACATGTAGATTTAAAACAAAAAATTAACTTAATTAAATTTAAATCTACCGAAATATTATACTTTGATTGTAGATAACACCGCTAACGACTCATTTATGTCCAATTAAATCTATACGTCCTGCATAAAAAACAACAAATACTATATATACATAATATAATATATATCTATAATAATATAGATACATTTTTTGACTTTGCAGAGTCGAAAACTTGAAGTTTTAAACACAGCAAAACACCAATAAATAGTTAATGTGGCCACAAAAAACCATTAAAATTTTATTTCGGTACTACGATGTCACTCACAGACATATAGACAGACGTAATTCTCTTTTTTCTTTTTTAAATTAAATGGTTAATGACATATAACTATATCTAAGATCAAAGCACTGGGATCATTTTCTTATCGTATAAATTGATCATAAAATTATTACAAAAAATACGACGAGGAACTTAGTTGGTACGACGGAAATTAATTTTTATGAAAATGATACGTAATTAAAAAATTATTCGTATGAAATTAATTTTTATTTTTTTTATTTTATTATTTTATTTATTTACGGACTGCATCATGTGTTACTGACGCAGAAACGTTTCATTTCTGTCACGTGTTTTAATAAGAAGCGTCTTAATTATTATTCTTTATAAATAATAGTTATATAGCTAAACAATACTATATTGATTGCTTTTACCTTTGAGAATAGCAAGATATTATTCTATTTAGTATTCAAGCAAGTAAGCGACCCGAGATCACGTTCCTGTCTCAACACTGCAGAAATATCTAAGCAGGTATGAATTCATAACGAATATACAATAGCTACTATTGCTGTAAACGTGCACTTAATGCAAGTTTCAGGATAAACTATATTCACTAGTTCACTCCCACGATTCCGCTTGTCTGGACTCAAACGTTAAATTTTACGAGCAATTGCTACGTGTCGTTGCAGAATTTTTTATAAGCACTATGTAACAATTTCTGCAACAATATAAACACT
Organism: Vanessa atalanta; assembly: GCF_905147765.1. Taxonomy (NCBI): domain Eukaryota; kingdom Metazoa; phylum Arthropoda; class Insecta; order Lepidoptera; family Nymphalidae; genus Vanessa; species Vanessa atalanta. The sequence goes on from NC_061877.1 coordinate 4,424,684, forward strand.
GTTTTTTATTTATTGTACATCGGCTTCGTGCTGGAATCGCCGTAACTATGCTATGCTATTTTGTATAGAAATAAATATTGTATGTCGTATGTTTTAAGCTTAATGAATTACTGCGCTTAATGGCATTGTAGATTGATTATAATATTGAAAATGCACGAATACTACATGTATAGAGGCTACTGAAATAATTCCACGACCAATCAAAGTAATGAGGTGAGCGGTATCACTGAAACAAATACAGAATTAGGTACTTATTCTTATTTTAAAAATATAATAATATTTTAGGCATTATAAAAAAGCCATTATATAAAATGTTTATAATTTATATAAAATCGCAAATTTGAAATTCTTTGACTTCGAAGTCTCGAAAACTTTGAACTTCGACGTTTTCGTTTTACGAAGTGATTGAATTTCAAAGTCTGTGGGGACAGTATTAATAGATGTACAGACAATATTCTGTACATCTTACTAACTAATTACCGCGATCATCACTAAATGAATTCCTTAAAAAATTGTCAGTAGGACATAATTTTAACCACATCACACATATCGCAATTGACAATATTAATGGCTTTAGTACAACGCGAACTCTCTATGATACGCTCTTAAAACGAAAGAGCTTAGGTTTAGCGAACAATTACGAACCACACATAACTTTTCAGTTATTTAAAATTTGTTCTATCATTGGAATAAAATAGTTACTAAAGACATGCTGTTGATATATTATTCTAGTTATTATTCGTTATAAAATTTGTTATGATTGAATTTTGAAATGTATTACGTTGATTTATGTTACACGCAGATATTTAATATATAATATTTTTTAATCTTTTTTTATGTCATTTGTTGGCGGACGATCATATGGGCCACTTCATGGAAAGTGGTCACCACCGCCCATAGACAAAGGCGCTGTAAGAAATGTTAACCATTCCTTACATCACCTATGCGCCACCAACCTTGGGAACTAAGATGTTATGTCCCTTGTGCCTGTGATTACACTGGCTCACTCACCCTTCTAGCCGGAACACAACAATACAGAGTACTGTTATTTGGCGGTAGAATATCTGATGAGTGGGTGGTACCTACCCAGACGGGCTTGCACCAAGCCCTACCACCAAGTTAATCCTAATCTAACTTAGCGGTAACGTACCTATTGCATAAAAGTAGTTTTTATTTTATATTTTATTTTTTTATTAGTATCCGGTGGTTAATGACTCAATTTTATCGATTATAATTAGAATTGATTTAATTACTTATATTATATATGAGGAAGTTTTTATTTATTAATTTTAGCCGAAAGATCAATCAAGACATAAAATACATTTTCGGTATTCGAACAGCTGATTAAATTATTAAACACTAAATGTATTATTAATAAAAAAAGTACATACATATATTATATATAAGTAAGTATAATAAATATAATTACATTTACATGATATATAAATTGAATAAATATTAAATTTACTAAAATTATCAAATTATATTTTAAAAAGAAGACTAAAAACCGTGCATAAGTCGCATCATAAAAAGACAACAATACTAATTACCTATACACTCAAAGGTTGTTGCATAACTTTTGCAGGTATGTTATTGAATCATATAACGGTCTATAAAACCAACCAATCAATTTATATAAAGAAATTAATTGTATTATACAGGGTTATTGGTAATTCGACGTATTCCCGTTAGGAGGTGATAGGGGTGATTATTTACGATAATTTTAGCCCCCATATGCATGCATGCATGCATGCAAAAGAGAACCATTTTTGAGTTATCATGTTTTTTAGTTTTTTTCAAAAAAAGACAAAAATGCAACTTGAAAATTTATTTAAAAAAAGTATCAATTAAAATCATTTTTTTTCTTCTGATATATAAAACGAATAAATACTGGTTATTTGTCAATATTAAAACAATAATTATCGGTCCAAATTTAAAAATGCGAGACGAAAAAAGATATTATTTAAAAAAAATTATGATTTTTTTTCCACAAAAATGCCTTAAAAACAAAAAAAATCGTTATGAAACTTGTCCTGCAGATTATTTTAAAAACATAACCGTTTTATCAGCTTTCCAAAAATGTATAACAACTAAGATCTTATTTCAAAACCACCGAAATAAAATGACCACAGAGGACGGTGGTGGAAATTCGTATTCGAACATGAACGAATTCGGACTAAAGTTCGCTCTTTAAAATTCACACAAAATTAATGTAAAACAATACCCAATGTAAATAAAACTAAAATACAAATTTAGAACTCAACTACCGAATTAGTCAAATTATTCCGCATCATATTTGATGCGCTTTTTTATTCTCTCTTTACCGGCTACCCGATGTATCAGTTTAAAATAAGCGAATCCGGGATACTGGTAGTGTTCAGAGACGACAAATTAATGTCGAAAGACTCCCAGTCCATGATGTTAATTACTGAGAGCATAAGAATTTATCGATGAATCATTCGAACCATTTCGACAAAGAGCCCCCTAAATATTTATTTTATTATGTTTTAAAAAAATACATCATCTGTAAAAATTACGACTTTCTTACTATCACGGCTCATGAGATACAGCCTGGTGTAAGACGGACGGACAAACGGATAAAGTCTTAGAGTAATAACAAAATTAACTAAGATGTTTCAAAACCTACGTAGTGATACGAAGATCTTAGATCTGAAATTCACTCAACATTTATGCTTTTTTATAAAACTCACTTTATATCTCACTTCTGAATATTCATAAATCTCTATATAGTATCATGTCCAATAAACGCTACTTTGTGAGAGTAGCAGTGATGCGAACGATTTTTCCGCCCAGACGTTTTTGCGTGATTGAGCAATAAATATCCAAACTCACATTTATAATACAAGCAGGATTATATGGTATTCTGTAACTTAAAATCGAACGTAAAAACTAAACCTGAACTGATATAAGTACATACAGGTTTAAAAACATCTATCAAAGTAAAAGGTCACTCACCTCGCATTATTTGAAACGAACAAATTATTTGGTTAGTGTAAATTAGATGTACAATAAATATATTTAAATAACATTATATACTAAAAATTGTAGGAATCGTAAGTAAAGTAACCATAATAGCGTTGCTTTTTGCCATAACTGTTCACCCTCATTAATTATTGGATACAAGAAAAAATCCTGAAACTTTGTTAAATTTACATTAGGAAATTTACATTACTACTGGTTGTGAGGCTTTGTGCAAGCCCGTCTGGATAGGTACCAACCACTCACCAGATATTCTACCGCCAAACAGTAGCACTCAATAATGTTGTGTTCCGGATTGAAGGGTAAGTGAACCAGTGTAACAACAGGCACAAGGGCCATAACATCTTAGTTCACAAGGTTGGTGGCGCATTGGCAATGTAAGGAATGGTTAATATTTCTTACAGTACCATTGTCTATGAGCAGTGGTGACCACTCACCACCCGGTAGTCCGTTTGCCCGACCGCCTACATGTATCCAAAACAAAGAAAGTTAAAATGCATAGACTTACTTCCTAATAAAGTTTAATATACTACTTCATCACACATATTCTTATTAACGACGTATTTTGTTTACAACATACTATTGTAAACAAAATACTTCGTTCCATAAATGAATGTAACGACGTCGTAAAATGAATAAATAACTTGTAAGGATTCGGTTGTCCTAAATTAGTGGCAATCTCGTTTGTGGTACACCCATTTGTTTGAATTGCCCGATGTTCGGTAGATTACTAAACATTATTTGTAACTTACCTTCGTATTCACAGCTATAAGACCGACTTGGATATAAACTTCTAGTCGGCTACGCGGATTTATTCTCTCTTTTATCGTTACATCCTACTAATATTATAAATGTGAAAGTTCGATGATATTTGGATAGAGATATCTAATAATCTGATTTAATACACAGACTACCTAACACTTTTGTAAATTTACCTCTGCTAATTTGATAATATTGTTGTGATCAGTAAATACATATAAGGTTTTTGTGTGCCTAATTTTCTACTAAAGAGAAGATTTGGAGTTTGTGCCACCACGTTGCACCATTGAGGATTGGTAAAGATAAATGTAGGATAATTTCTGCATTGAGGTATCTGTACGAATTGTCCTCCTCGGAAACCATATAAATTATTTACAGTCATAAAATAATGAAACACGTGAATTTCAATTTCAAATGATATTTGGACGAGCTAAAACACAATTACAATTTCGTCGTTGTTTAATTTTTTATCTTACGAGACTATTTTAATGATATATTATCTATAAAAATTGATATCTGACTTAAATTTTCACATCTCAAACATTTAATTTATTTCTTTTCATTAGGTAAATTTAAATTTTAGTCAATTTGTTATGTTCTAAACCAGTGATTCCCAAAGTGGTCCAGTTGGACTCCCAGGGGTCCGCGGGAGACTTGCTGGGGGTTTACGTAAGCGTGAATAAAAAATGGGGGTCCATAAGATGTTAATGGGGGTCCACGAAAATTTATCTGCTTTTGATAGTAAAGAGCAAACTTGCGTATTCGATATTACGTACAATTTCGTGTACAGACTTGCAAAGCACTATCCGCCCGACAATGCTTAATGCTTGTTCAGACATGAACTTGATCACCACTATAAATACTTGATGCCAGGTAACCTACCTTTTTTTTTTTCATCAATTTGAAAGAATAACTAACAAATTCATCGATTTTAATTGCTGAAATACTCGTAGGGTTAGCACCAATATTAAACAAATTTGAATTTAGTTCATATTTTAGTGTTTCTCTCAAACTGTGGTTACGGACGCATGCCATAGGTGATCCAGGAGAAAAATAAGTTTGGGAGCTACTGTTCCAAACTATTACAATTATATTTAAATAAGTATTGTAGGTCTTAATTACACGCTATAAATATAAAAAGGTCATATAAAAATGAGTTATAGTTACTGGCTGTTTTGAAAACGGACAGTTATTTTTTTTTTCTTAATTTTTGCTTTTATTTGTATCGAGAGAGCACAGATTATTTCGCCAACGTCACATGCAAGACATTTATGTAAACGGATAGATGACAGTCGGTTATTAAGTAAAGGAATGACAATGTCACGAATGTTTTGACAGGTCACATAATCTTCTATCTTGAATCCTTGTACCACTTAAACAAAAAGAAGTACGTCATACCTTTTACTAGTCATATTCAATTTATTAAAATTCGAAATTTGCCTTTTAATATATGTTGTACCGATCTACTTATTGTAATGGGCATTCTATTAAATACAACGTCTTCTTAGGCGAAACTCATAATCTAATTAGGCCGAATAGTGGATATCCGTTTCATATTCTATTAATAGAAATATTTATACCTTGAAAGGTTTTTTTTTTATTATATGTTTTATCGTAATAGGAAAAGAGGACGAAATAAAAGATCTTTTAATGAAACAAATATATTTCATTACGAAATTAATTACCCAACAAATCCATTTTCAACACGTTTTCAAACCATTTTTTATAATAGGAAAATGTGCCTTTAAGTGCCAAATTTTCATTTAACACACTAAAAAGTATGGTTACTTATATTGAGATCATCATTATGTCCAAAAACATTAAAAAAAACGAACAGTTGATTCTACTGTCCGTCAGTGCTAGTAACCATATTTTTTAGTAAAAATTTTTACGCCTAATGGTAACACTACAACACACACATTTATTGCACATTTAGATATTTCGTGAAGTGTTTTTGTCTTTTTTTTTTCTTAATTTTTAGAGATCCAAGACATTTACTATAATTTTGCACATCAATATTAATTGAAACAATATACACAATAGCAATTTTAAGTGACTTAATACATATCCAAAATATTGAACTATCCTAAGTTAGTTGGAAAATGGACAAGAGATTTAAAACCAATGGACTGTTCCGTAGATAAAAATTTGACATAATATTTGCCAAATAAAAAAATCTTAAAATTCCTATTAAAAAGTTTGACGTGTTAAAACTATAAAACAGGACTATCTGTTTAACAGTAATAATTATCTGAAATATACCAGTAAAAAAAATATATTATATCATATAACAGTATGTATTACACTAGCGTTGGCTTAAAATTAAGGAATTTATCCTCCAAACAATATTTTCTATTGTCTTTATGTTTATAATTTTATACATATCCAATGTTAAAATTACGTAATATGACATAAGAAAATCTTGCGAATTCAAGGTTTAGTATTACAGATTATAATAATTATTAGATAATTAATAAACTAAATTTAAAAGTTTTATTTTTCATTAAACATATGACGATGCTTGGAGAATAAATTCCCATTCATAGACATATTGAATTAAAAACATTTTACAACAAAAACCTTTTTTAAACTACCTATCAGAAGTGAGACTAATATTAAAATTTACCACAAGAATTTTCCCGTAGAATCTTTAAGCAATGATCTTGTACCATACGAAGATATTTATTTAACTTCGACATACAATAAAAAAAGGCCATAAAACAAGTTAACACACATGATCGAACACTAACGAGTCGAAATCAAATTAATATTAACTATCTAGCTGTTCCTGTTTCGTTATATTAAATACATAATAAATTAAAATAAGTAACGTTAAAAATACTAAACGCTATTTAACAAAAAAAAAAAAACGATTCTGCAAAATATAAAATAATTATGTACTTATTGTAATCCATTATTTCTACTACCAATTACATAAACCAAAGCTTTGAACGGTTGTTAATAAAAAAAAAACACTTTGGTTTTAGAGACTCCCATTAAGTCCAACGAAATCAACGATCTATAAATACTGGAAAATAATAATCTTATGTAATTATGTTCTTAAACCAAATTATTGCTGTTGTTGTTTGTATATCAAAATGTAATGTGATTATATTTTAATAACTATGGAAGCATCAATAAATAAAATGTCTCTGAAGAACAATTTCTATCACATATCATTACACATTGTAGCACCACGCAGTTAATAGACCCATCTACGATATCTACACTTACCTCTATTCATTGTTTGTATATGGTCATGTATAAAAATCAATACATCTGAAAAATAATTTAAGGTCCGTATATAAAACATTCTGTATAAGTTATGTTTAAAATTAAATAAACTCTCTTATTGTTTTATATCATAAACTATTGAGACTGCGTTTTGGCTTTTAAAAAGTTTAAAATCAATACCTATTAATTAATTATATTACTTATTGACTGCGAAATTTCTGGCCTACTTTATGTCTACCCGAAAATCAGTCTACGTTCGATCGTTGGCTAGGCTGTGGAGAGACTTCAGCTGTCAGACATAGCGCGGTTACAACTAATAGTAATATCACAATATTAGCAACCACCAAGTAAGCATTCGTTGTCTTTCTTCCGTTTAAATATTAGTTTTATACATCGACTACATTTAAATAGTACAACATATCCTAGTTCTCTCATCGTCTCCTGGTGATTGCTTTTTGAAAACCTTACAGAACATTTAAAAGACTTATGTCAATTAAGTTAGAAGTCTCGTCTATCGTTGCTATTCGATGTAAATTGAATTAGAGAAGACACATTCTTATGTTATCGAAAAAAAAACATAACGTGACGTAGAAAATTAATATTCGTTGTATTAAAAATTATTCCATTAAACATAACTTTTATAAATTATAACCAAACGCGATTTTATAATTGGACGGAGATAATTATATAATGTTAAACACTTTTAAAATTGTGCGCAAATCTAAATTAATAAACAGTGTCCTTACACCGATCCCATATAAATCTGATGCTTTAAAAACCTCTCTCGCACCTTGTGTGTTCAATTTAATAAAATAAAAAAAAAACTGAGAGTAAATAATGCCCATTGGCTCACAGTACGCGGTAAAATTATTACATTTGCTTATAATCTGTGGCCATAACACAGATAAAATAAATTCTAGCTCCGAAGAAAAGGACAATATGTCTTTAGTGGTAATCATTATCATTTTGAACAGAATATTCACTTAATCTAATATATCACAATTGTCCTGGTATAGCACATATTTACAAAACATTTGCTGTGCTCGATATATATTTAGAATCTGATTTTAAATTATACATTATAAATTACAGTAATAAGTTATGTGAACATGTATTATAAAGAAGACCACACCAATATTAAAGACTACTAGAATTCAAAATAATCACTCAAAGGTACCTCTCTGTCTGACTGTATTTTTTGTAATTCAATAGTTGCTATGTGTAAAAAATATATATTCCAAAACTATAGTATCGGAGTACATCTGTTTAAGAAACATAACATTTGTTTAGGTTACTTTGAGTGATTTTTACCTTATATAATAAGACACTAATTTACACCACAACATCAAGTAACTACGGCTGATATAATTATAAAAACAGTCAACATCAATTTCGAATGATTATTTTTTTTTTTTATAAATTTGACGTAATGGCAAATATCTACTTACACACAGTTTAATGCGTTTACATTAATTTCGACGGTATTTATCATACCTAAAATTTTACACGTAGAATTGGAAAAAAACGACAATACATCAGACTTTAATTTAGCATGTTACTAATGCCAAATTTATCAATATTATATTGTTATTAGAGTATTTTGGTAGTAAAAAATAAAAAATTCAGAGTATTGCTTCTCGTTTTATACTAGAAGTTTTCTACTACCTAAAAATTACTTATTATAATATCCCTCTGGCAAATTCAAATATATCATAATAAATACGCTTTATTTATCTGTATGTATAACAAAGAACAAAAAAAAAAAAGGAAACTTTTCAGATAACCTTTTCCCTAGGAGTTTAAGGCGAACGTGTACGTTATCTGTAAACGGTATAAATGTATTCAGTTATTGGTCAAATAGCTATTGTCATTATAATTAAGTATTTAATTGAAAAAATAACTTGGATTGAGCATAACTAAGGTGTTCTTAATAACCTCGTCCAGTTAGAAAAGGATATACGATGAAATCTTCATTGTATAAATCATAATGGTAAAACCGTGAGTTCGCTGTTTATTTACTGAGAAATTATTCCCTTGACTGACGACCAAGATGGTCGTTCGCAATTGTACTAATGTTAATGCAGTTTGTAGACAGAAGTTCGAGTATCTCCCTTATTCACGTTACTAAGTGAACTACACCTACACACTCGCGTGTCTAGCAGACTCGATTATCGGCGACGGTCTAAGAACTCTTCAATAATGACAACAGTACTAACTAAATAAATTAGACTATTATATAACCCTAACTTCAATAATAACGGTTACCAAACAGCTTTTTCGTTGCATTGACTATCAGCTTACAAGAAATACGAACATTTTTTTTTATATTATTCTATTTTTGAGTTTATCGTTACGTTACGTAACTAATGCCCGACGGATTTTTCGTGTTTAAAAAATACTGGCCCGCTTACTGGAACAATGACTATTATTCGCTACACAATACATATTATATTCCCTTAATTATAATAATTTAATTGACAATGAGTTGCACTCAGACGTGACACCTAGAAAAAAAAATACTTAAACTATTATTTAATTGAAAATTGAACGCATTCAAAATATATATGAAAATGGCCAGTTGTGTACATTCAAAATAATTTCAAATAAATATTTTTATTATTTATATTCACCTGTAATAAAATTATCGTTTATAATAAATATAATAATAATATATGACTTCAAATAATTTTTATTTTTAATCTGTGTATAAATATTTTATTTTGTTGTATAAAAATATAATGTTGTTGAGGTAACTTTTTTACTGTTAATCGAACTTTAGATGTAAATGACATAACACTATGGAAAAATCCAGTAACTATCAAAAAATCAACACAGAAAATTGGATGTTAAAAAAAATTAATACATTTAGTTCAACACTGGAAAACTAGATTGGCACATTAATAAAGACTATTATTATTGAAGAACGCAACTTTTTGTATTAATAAAATCGTTCCCTTAAAAATAACGTAAGAGATAAATATCGTGTAAATAAAATAAAATAATTATAGTATTAATGCCTCTGTCTTATTATAAAAATTACCATTTCAATACAAGTTTTAAAAGACGAATATTGGTGTCGAAAATCTATGATCGGTATTGCTTATGAATTTATTTAAACGCTATAAAATAGAAAGGATGATTTCACCTGAATGATACGAGTCGTTTTATTGCCATTAAACACTTAGAACTCCTACGTCGTGCACGGTTTATATCTATAAAGAATTATCACAATATCGGCAGTTAACTTTAGTTTTGAAGTATGAAATTAGCGATCTATAACGGAACTTATATTCCAGACGAGCGGACTGAGTGCGGGCAAGTATTTTTTTCTGTTCGGTTGATCTATTTGATCGTAACAGAAACTCGATGACATACCATTAATATGAACCTGCATACAACATTATATGTCAAAATGTGTAAACAATGTTCTCAATTAGTTTATCTACTTCAATGTTTACTTTATGAGGTACATATTTTGGCACAGAGAGATTACTTAAATCTAATATGAATTTAAATCTAGACATTTAAAATTACTTTAAATTACATAAAACATTTTCGATGTTTTAAAACTTGGTGACTGGTCTTAATCATATTAATCACAGCTTTTTTTGCATTCTCTTACCTACCTATCGTCAACACTACAATTTTCTAATTTCCGTTCCATGGAATGAGTTTTCAATCTTATTTAGAGTTTTCAAATTTTATTTATTTATTATTCGGCAACAAATAAAAAATTAGCTTAAATAAATTTATGTTACGTAAGATTTTTTTTGTTGTCAAAAAATATTCTCGTTTTTGAAAACGAAAATCAATTATACCGAAATCGTAATCTATTCAGACTCTCGCTTACTTCGAAAATTTGGTAAAATAATATAATTTTTAAATATAAATAATTTAGCCTTAATTTGCAAGCAGAATGTAGTGTGACGTATGATAAAGTTATCCTTTTTATTACTTAGCAGCAATCATTAGTTTTCTTTCCATTTATTAAACGTTATAGAATAAATATAGAAAATTATTTATTAAACTATAGACACCACTCCGAAAAAAAGCAATATGGTAAAATTCTATTTAGACCTGCTTAAATATATCCACGATAAAGTTGTAAAGATTCAAAATATTTTAAAAAATATTCCAATTTGCTGTTATAAAATGACTCGGTCATTAACTACAGAGGTATGAGAAGATCGAAAACAGGACGGCGCGGTCGATCAGCGTGCGTTGTGAACGTGCGTGGTCAAGTGCTTGGAGAGGTAGTCGGCCCGCGCGAAGCACTTTCCGCACGCCTCGCAGTGGTAGGGCCGCTCGCCCGTGTGGATGCGCAGGTGACGCGTCAGGTCGCTCTTCCCGCCGAATGCTCTGCCGCAAAACAAACACACGAACGGCCGTTCACCGGTGTGTTTCCTCACGTGTAGCTTCAAATTCTCCTTCGATCTCACACATTTACCACAGAACGGACAAGCGAATCTTCTTTCTCTGTCTCTCTGTCTGTCGTCGTTTTGCAGAAATCCGAGAATGCCGGAATGTGAACTAGAACTTTCGAGTTTACTATCGCCACGTGACTCGCTCTCGGAGCTGTCTGCCATGGAGCTGACGCTTGCGAAGGATACGGGGACGCGTCTTCTTTCGTTTGTGACGGACTCATCCCTTTTTGTTTCGCTATCTGCGCTCGAGTTCCTGCAGTCATTGGAATCATCGACGGTAACAATAGAATCAGTGGGTCCGTTCGAATCTACGGTACTGTCTTGTTCGCCATCGACAATGACATCGATAGGTGGCGTTCTGACGACGTCAGTTCTATTTTTCTTCTTCATGGATAAATCCATTTCTCCACACTGACCGATTAAAACTTCATTAGTACTAGTGACTTGGTCTATACCTTCCGGTTGGTCAGTGTTTTTAGTATGAAGTCTTTCCAAAGTATGATTGAGGCGATGTTTTTTAAAGGATTTAAGATACCGAAACTGCATGCCGCACACGTCACAAGTAAATAACTTATCAGCTGGTAATCTTGCTCGGTGGTTTTGTTCTCTATGCTTTACGTAAGCGGATCTATAGCGGTAGCTCTGTCCGCATTGTTCGCAGACGAACGGTTTATCATCGGTAGAAGACTGCGACGCGTGTTGAAGAGCGGCATGACGTTCTAAAAGCCAAGTCGAGGGAAAGGAAGCAAGGCAGACGCCACATCGGCGCCTTTCAGAATGAAGTAAATGGCGGCTCTGGTATGCCATACAATCATCGCTAAGATACCTGCGGAGACGGCAAGCTTGCAGGGCCAGAAGCGGCGACCACAGAGGCAGTGCTGTTGGACTACTGGGAGGTATGGGGCTTGCAATATTCGGAGACCCACATGTCATATCCAAGCACATCTGCAAGAAAAGAAAAAACGAAAACATAAAAAATGCACATAAAGATTGTTTAATATTCTGTGTTAAATGTCGTACGTACCTGAAATTCTGGTAATGTTGAGAAAATGAAATAAAAGAATAGTTCTGTAATGATTGTAGAGCTTTTATTTGTCAAAATTGTATTTTTACAGCTATGATATGCTTATATTTGTTTCAAAAGTTACAATGATCAACAGCGATGGAGTTGTGTACTGTTGCATTTTCAATTGACGAAATACCAATTCGATCCTCGACCTTTATGATATACTGTAACTATATTTCAACAAAATCGTACTGCTCTCTGTTACAACATTATGTCCTATTATTAATGATAAGGCAAAACAGATTTCACTAATCTAAAATGTCAACAATGAAAGTTAAATAAAACAGCTTAAGGGAAAAATAACCGCTGACGCTTCTATGAAGTAACAACGATTTAAGCTATATAATAATATAAATAAAGTGGACCTACGTTATTTGAACTTGTGCTGATTACAATTAATTTTACAGCATAATATACAAAAATTCGTACGAAAGCCCACAACTGGGTACTGACGTTTTGTAATATCGAAACATTGAACGGTCAGTCACCCAGCGAAAACAGTCGTAACTCAAACAAATTGTATATGTATATCATGCTCTTAATCACGAAACTTAGTCTAAATAAATTATATTAAAAAAATCATAATCATTAAAACAAATTGTACCAATATATAATAATCAATATACCTACAGGAACTTAGAAAAATTGCAATATAAGTTATATATTTATGTATGCCACTTAAAAATAGTAACATAATCACAAGTGACCAATGAACGCTCATTGCGGTTCAGGCTTTCCACCTTCCGGTCGGTGAAGCTTAACAGTATTATCTAAGATTATACAAATAAAACTATTGTCCTAGTATTGGTCATTAAAATAATTTTGCACTGGTTAATTTTAACTGTATAAATCACAAGATTGGAATGCGCTAACTACGGAGGTGTTATCTCGCGTGTATGCATTAGTCAGGTGTAACGGTGTATGCCATGCCATGCGGCATACGTGCGTAGTCGGGTATTCCCCGACACGTCCAACTGTAAGGCTCATGTTGTCGCAATTGTTAAAACAAAAGTCACCTGTTGCAAGTCACATATCATAACGCAACGTACAATTTTCACCATAAAATTACACATATTTCTCTATAATTCATTCCCTACATAAACTATGTATATTCCGTGATTTGCAGCCTTTATATAAGTCTTATATAGGCAAGAGGCACTCTAAATATAAAACTGTGGTCACAATTTATGTTATAAAAATGAATCTAAGTTGTATCTATCCAAACTTTTTAAACAACTTGTGCTAATCTCGACTTACATGCTTGATAGGTACTCAGAGAAAATATATCTACATAAAATTCACATAAATATCGTATATAACTATTTACTTTATTTTGTGCTAACGGCGTGTGAACTTCGCAGGGACGTGGCAACAACTGGCGAATGTTAAAATTTGAATAACTGCACTTAGGGGCCATATAATAAATACTATTGTATATAACAATCATCTTCTTCAACAACCTCATACTGCCTATATACATGTCAATACATAGAAATATGTATAATAATAATAATAATATTATTTCATTAATAAATAGTACCTCTGAAAGTTAGGAAACAAAAATAGCATTTAAAATTGCATTCAGTTCTATTATAAAAACTATTTCGATAAAAAATCGTACTTTGTTTAATCGCATCTTTACTAACCATTTAATTATTGCTATTAATTTATAATGTATATTGTAAATATTCAATCTTTCTTAAAACAAGAAGAGGAACATTAATCAAGGTTACATATTGCTATAAGTTTGGTAACGTTTGACTCCGAAAAATAAGATGAGTGCAGCTTTTCAAATAGCAACATTATGTGTTTCTAATTTTTTTTTTTAATTTTACTCCTTTTCCACCATTCTAGCTCCGGAAAGTAGCGCATCTACCAATCTATATCCTAAATATGCATTTACATGTGCCTTTTAACAGCAGACCAAAATTAATTTTCACAGCGAATAAATTCATGGTAAACTCTATAGAAATGTACGCAGATATATATAAAAAATCACCTCTATTTAAACAATAATATATAACATATTTATGAATGGATGTTAAATTTTACGTAAATTTCTTCAGCGAATTTAGAAATAATTCAAACTCTATTTTCTTAGAATTCCGAGTGATTTGGGCGTAAATTTTAACATCCATCCTCCCACTTGGAATGTTTTATTATTTTAGTATTAAAATGACCAGTTAGACTATGTTAAATGATATTCATGAAATTAAGTGCGCACAAATACTGCATAGTCCATGCCTAAATTATATATTTTGCGGCTTTCGAAACAGCCTCCTATAGACTACAAATGACAAAATTTTCAGTACGCCACAACATTTTGAAATAATTAAGATAACACTTTAAATATGCCGCGGTACTCATCGCTATGTAACATTCGTTAAAACTCATTGTCAATTACACATTAATTTATTCTAACATTTTTATTTTTGACGAAATATTAAACCGAGGACGAAGGAATGTTGAATTTTGTAAATAAACATACCAATTTTTAAAAGATTTTTTTTTAATTCCGTATTCCGAAAAAACCCGAATTCTAACCAAGAAAACTTATTTAATGCGTTATAATTTTAGGGATTTCGTAGGATAATCAGTCAAAATCCTATGACAACTGCAAAGGATCGGATGATAAAAATCTATGGAAGGCCTTCGCAATCATTCAAGCTATTTTTAGAATCGTTGCAAAAACCGACGTAGGTAAGTCATGAATAATCACTATATGAGCGTTGATTGGCTGTTGTGTACATGACGAATGCGCTAATTGGCTAACGACTTCATTAAAAGGTATTTTGTTATTCTTTATTATAAACCAACTCTTAAATTTATTGTTAGCCAATCTGTGTTCAAGTTTCCTCATTGTCTCAACTAGACGATTGCGAAAACTTGCCTTAATATCCGGTGTTTTGCAAACGCTCTAGAATTTTCGCGGTGATTCGATTTGTCCGAATATTCTGCGACAATTATATTAATCAATAGAATAAGTGTTAAATATTAACTATTATTTTCGAACAACACTATTTTTTGACGAAGTCAAATTTAAAAATGTGATTGTCATAAAGTAAAATTGTCATATATATATTTTTTTAAATATTAAGCCTTATTCTCTATGACATTGAATCCTAACTCTAAAAGCAATGAGATCTGATAAGAACCATCAAAAAAAAAATTTACAAAATATGTTACGAATCGGAAAATCTTTAAAGGAAAATACATTAAAGGATTTTTTTCCAAGAATGTAATTGTAGATTATCATGCTGAATTTCATTACTTTTGGCCTAAATAATATTAACTGCAATTAAGCTCGAAATACAATTTGAAACTGTCATAAATTCGAATGATTTCTATTTACTTTTAGACCAAATGTTTTTTTTTTTAAGTTGTTTTAGGAAGACGAAATGATCATACCACTGCGTAAATTTCAAGTGCATCGTTAAAAATGGGAATTAAGACTTTATATTCCTAGTGCCTGAAATTATACTGGCTCAGACGGCAGAACTAACAAGAACAGAGAGTAATGATATGGGCGAAATTTAAATAACGAGAGAATGGTTGATACCCACACATGCATACAAGAAACAATCGGTAAATTAATTGTAAATAAGTAGACATAAACACAAAAATAAAATCAAGATATGTTCAAATGAATATTCTTACAAGATTTAGTACTTTGATACTTTCAGGATATATTTATATGTATCGAAATCATTTTTATTTAATAGCTGAGAAATGACGCTATGGTTTTTTTCCTTTCATCTTTCTATGTCTTACAGTGAAATAATAATCACTAAAATTCTGAGATCGAAATTTTACTCCCAGATGTAATACCTTACTTTATATCACAGACCATTTCTTAAATTACCATAATACTTTAAAGGGTTAATCCAAATATTACATGATAAAGAAGAAATATTTCTCTATAATATTTAAATTTAGAACGAATTCAAAACAATTTTTTTTTTCATTATTTTCTCTATATCTTTCATTACACCAATGTTGCTCCGATTTCTTAAAATGATATGCACGATTTGAAATGATAAGGTACATCCTATTCTAATAGTAGTTAAAAAATTTCATCTACGATCAAATTGCAACATACACATACAGCCAGAGTACCGTCAGCATATCAAAGTTAAACTTAATATAAATAAAAAATAATAATCAGTCGTCCAAACGTAGTCTAAGCTTATTAGCGCGGCATAACACATAATTTAATTTATGAATGAAATGACTTACATGTTAACAATGTTTAGGCAAAAATAACTTCTATTCCAACCGTCTATAAAGCACATTATCGTGACCCAAAGCCATTACGATTTGCCGCGCTCAATAGAGCCACCATTCAATCAAGAACAAATCAAAGCTTTAGTAATATTTTTTTTCGGTTGTGACGTCGATGACAGTTCGTGGTTTAATTATACATATTTATGACAAAAATTTTCATTTATAATGAACACTGTCGTCTTAAACATGTATCTGTGTAAAATAATATGTTATCTATCTGAAATGAACGTTATAATCCATAAAATATCCCTGTATTTGACTCTGTTTAATTTCTTGAACACAGCAATTGTGAGATGACATTCAAATGCTTTTACTTTTACCATTTTTTTTATTATAAAATGTTGTGTATATATGTATAATATAACATGGAATACATATAGCATTTGAAACGTCGTATAAAAATAAGAATGAGACAGTTAATCTGTATGAAAATAGATAAAAAATTTCTACATGGGTTACCATGCCTCTGACATCCATAATCCTTTTAATGAAAGGCAAAATTATTCCTAGTTATTAAGACCGTAGTTACGGAGTAGCATATGTCGAGTGGACTTGGACCAAGAGGCATAGTGTTCTGTTCGAACTGAAACGGCGCTTAAAGCTTTGATTCCCATGATCACACATCCACAACCCTCCCCATTTAATGACCTACTGAAGCATTATACTCTAATAAATTTCCTAAAAATCCGATATTAGGTACCAAACTATATGTATTTACATTTTATATGTCGTAATATTGCTTTTGAATTACCTCGGGGAGCGTGCGTCGTTTACTTCGAAAGACAGATAAAATTACTAAAAACCTCAAATTTCTAATTTATACATACAAACTATCCTGAGTGCGATTTCCATAAACTCTAATAATGTTAAAGCACTCATCGTTAATTTCTCAATTTTGGTTAATAAAAAAATTCTGAGACAAACACTATAATAAATTTGCAAATGTCCAAAGATTACTTCAGCTCTAAAGGAATAATTTACATTAATCGAACGTAGTGTTCATATTATCGAAATCACTAAAAAATTAGTAATAGGCTTATATTCTTCTAAAATAAAAAGCAAAGCAAACGAGATCTAGATAATCTTAAATATAATTTTGAAAAATTTTACTCTCTATTAATCTTTGGCTATGCCAATTAAGGGATTGTTGCTAATAAAATTACTCATTAGTATCTAAGGTAAGTAAGGTAAGAAAAGCGCCTAAATGTTACAAAGTTCATGAAAGCAAAATTAAGGAATCAATCAAAACGCGCTCTTTATCATAAAACAAAAAAAAAACTCAAAAACGTAATACACTAACAAATTTTGTGAGTCAATTATCTATAAGTGAAATATCAAATATTTATTCATATCATTCAGATCACAGTTGCGGCGTTTAAATCACATTCTTAACTAATAACATATTGTCCTCCGTTTGTTCATTCAACTCGCACCATTGACTACTTCCAATAAAAACTTACATTATTGGCTAATATATTCTGATAAATTTGTGCACTATAGCCATCCCATACTCATTGATGTGGACTCTCCTCTTCCGTGTCGACGGGACTCGGCGACAGGAACTTCCTCGCGTACTTCGGATAATGTGTCTTCTCGTGCGCTTTCAATATCGTTGACCGCGAAAACGTTTTGCCGCACAAAACACACCGAAACGGTCGCTCACCTAAAATTCAAATTAAAAAAATCAAACTGTGTAACATTAACGATTGTTTGAACCAAAATAACACAAGATATTTTAATTAATGTTGTGCCTACCTGTGTGCACTCTACAATGGTCCTTCATATGATGCCTCAATTTAAACGCCTTTCCACAAAATTCACACTTAAAAGGTCGATCTCCGGTGTGCACTGGTAAATGCGCTATTAAAGATGATACGTCAGGAAAACTCTTGCCACAAAATTTGCATAAAACGACATTACCAGGCTCTACTGGACCGATATCTAAATCTAGGGGCGACTCTTCCGTCGGCATACTCATATAGGTCGGTTCGCTAAACTGCCCGATCATTGGTAATCCCATAGGCCTGCCCATTAAAGCGTCGCGATACTTCAAAGTGTCGAGAGTGTGTGTCGTCAATATATGCCTGGTTAGTTTGCTCTGATGTGGGAACGCCGCTCCGCAATGTATGCAAGGGTACGCCCTCTCCCCTTCATCAATTCTCCCCCTACCGGACCCTTCGTACTCCTGCAACCACAAAAAGAACATCAACTTCTTTTTCTCTTGTTCGTTCTTAGCAAGGACCAAAATGTGTGCAAAATCTCTACCACTACTTTCTAAATTGAGATGCAATCTCTGTATATCTTTAGTTTCACTATCTAAGTAAGAAGTTGACGCTCATTTTTGCCCAAAAAATGTGCAGGAGTGAACCCGGGAGCCGGCTACGCGTAATGCCTTGTTGTATAGCATAGCAACGCGCGCGCGTACTGAATCTAAGATTCGTACATATATCGTATGCAATAATATGGCCAAAATTTAAAATAAAACTGCCCAAAATATATGAAACAAAATGAATGTATGTAAAAAAATGATGGCCAACAAAATGAAGGTCAACTTCTTGACAGCAAGGCATAGTACTCGTTGTTAAAATAGCGCAGCACATCAATAAGCATGCAATTAAATACAAATCAACTTCCACAATAATCGCCAACCAACAACAATGATGATCAACTAGTACTCTTTTAATGCCGAAGGTTGGCGTACTCATAGATACTTATTCATAAACTTTGCTCTAAGTGGGAATTCTGTGATATATATATGGGTTATTATATATTTTTGAGACTGCTAAATGCAAATATTAATATGTTAATATAAGAAGGTAGATCTACCTTGGAATATATGGAATATTCTAAATTGAAATAAGTTTGAATATTTCAGGACTTTTATACTTTACTAACTATAAAGTATTATAATATTTAAAAATAAAAGTTGTAATGGGCATTTTATATTAATTTTTTAAGAAGGCTTTAAGAATGTATGTTATATTATCTACTGGAATAGCATAGTAAATGATATTACATGAATCAATAAAATAAAGCATACAATAAATTTAGGAACATTGATATTTAATTTTAAGCTTTTCAAGCGAATACTATGGCTCACCACTTTGGTATAATTTTATTAATGTAAAATAAATATATAAAATAAAATAACATGCAATAATGTGCAAAACAAATGACATGCATTAAATGTATTTACTTAAAATGAGGTTTTATAAAAACTTTACAGATTAAACATTGACATTGGGCAAAAATTAAGCAAAGTCCAATATATTTCACATGTCACATTCAAAATCTAACACTTTTGCATCGATTTTGAATAATAATTCCAACTTAGATTATAAGTATTTTTTCAATTCACATTAACAGTTATTGAATAAGTATATATATTTGATAAGGATAAAATAATAATACCACATTGGTAACCAAATTAAAAAAAGCTATATATACACTTAATAAGCAACTACCTAAAGTGAATTTTGAAAAAATATATTATACAAATCTACCACAACCACAGAATGTACAAAATACAAGAAAAATATTTATACATACAGATTCATGCTGCATCCGGTACTCCGGTGCTGACTCCACACTCTTCTCCTCGTTACTCCTATCCCAATCTGCTTCTTTTTTCAAGGACTGAAATTGTATTAAATTAACAATGTAAGAAATAAAAAAATCACACTGTTCAATTAACATAAAATATTAAACAAATATAAAACTTCAAAGGATGCAGCTCATTTTGTAGAAGGTTTGAGTACATAAAATTATTACATAAGTAGCTACACTTCGCAGTTTCACCAACTTTAAATTTAGACTTTCGATATGACAAGCTAAATGTGAATTAAAAATTATAAAAGCTGTCAGAACATAAAATAAAATATTGAAAGAAACACAATTAGCGCACTACAAAACAGTTCTTTTTTTAAATATTCTAATCATATACTTGAATGAAATAGATAGTGTAGAAAATAAAATAAAATAGAAGTGTGAAAGCCTACCCAGATTACAGCTCACTCATCATTTTTATTCTACTAGTTGAAATAAAACCAGTACACAGAAAAACTTTATATTGTTTATTTATATACTTTATTTTTGTCTGCCTTCATTTATTAAATTTAAAAAAAAAAGGTTTAATGGAAATGTTTTTATTTCGAGAAACAAAAATAATCATTAATTTTTAGGAAATGATCACACATTCAAGAGATTATCATGTTCTAAGATACAGACCTGAATATAATATTTAAATTTATATATTAAGAATAAAATAAGCATGGTTTAATAACTTGACCAACATAAACAATTTTAATTAATATTACCAAAGGTACTTGTTGAACAGGAGGCAACCCGGAGGGGCCTGCTATAGGTTCATTTCTTGGACTCGACAATGAACTGTGTGAGGGATGAGGCAATCCAGGATGCGGTAATGTGTTCAGCACACTGAGCCTTTGTTCTACAGGAGAGTAGCGCGGTCCCAAACCACCATGACTGTTTATTATCATATTTATGCCTGTAATTTGAAATTACTAACTTTATTTCTCTCCAGGATTATCTATGCTATATTTTAAATAATGCACCCGATAATATTTTTATTTATAGTATTACACCGTATAATATTATTCAATAACAAAGTTTCAATGATAATTATGAACTAACACTGCAAATGCAACTGACTAAATTCATTTTATTAAATAAAGAATTATTATTGAAAATGAGAATCTTGTAAGGATACCTACATTAGTAATAATTTGATTAATTGTTCGGTAATTGTCATAAAATGCATTTTAGGGACAGCCATATTATTTACTTTACACTTCTTTGTATAGAGAAATACAAAATGCATTTTTGTAGAATAATTCTTCCTAAAAATATGTAAACACATATTTGACACAATCACAATTGACAATCGACATCAACTAAAAGTAAACACGTTTTGAAACTGTCAAGAGTGTTTTTTAAGTTTTTCGTATCGGTTGCGTAGGCAACAGCTGTACATCATACAGCCTCACCGTCATCTTTTATAACCACATTAATTTACCCTATTCATAATAGATACTTGTTGTCTTATACGATATAAGACTATTGTGAATTTGAGACATATTCACGAGTATGTCTCAAATTAATTTAATTAATCATCAACAATAATTGGTGTCGCTTAATTATCAATAAAACTTTTAAGCAATATCACCATCACAAGAATATCAATTTCTTTTTTCTAATTGTCAGTAGAGAAATAATAGTGCTTGCTACTTATACTTAACATATAAGTAAAAGTGTAATGACAGACCAATTGTTTTATGGCTTAAACAGCGTTTGTTTACTATGTTACAGGCAACTAGTTTAATTAGCCATTCAATTAACAGCCTAGCCTCTTCACCAGCGGCACCGTTCAATCGGCGGCCTGAATAACATTCAACCAATTCATCTTCCGTTCATAGGATATGATAGAATAATTTGCTATAATCTAATCTGACCATAAAATTTTTCCGGGAGATTCATACAAGTCACCGATTAGTAAAATGGCTAGTCTTTTAATTAAAAGACTGATTAAACTATTGGCTGCGACATGAAGGTACATACATTAGTATGTGTCAAGTTAATTTTAAATAAAACCCCCGCCGTTATAATAAATAAATAATTTGTTTTTAATGATCTGTATAATTTAGAAAAAAAGCAACAACTTGATTGCAATCACGATAAACAACAAAGATTGCGTAACATGACACACTAGCGATCGTATAATGACTGTAAATTAGAAAATTATCCCGGTACAATTTTGTTTCTAACCTAATATAATTATGGTTGTTAAATTATCACTCTGTACGTGGCGATATAATTTAAATATAGTTCATAAAATACGAGCTGCATTAGTATCAAAATTATATTTATTAAAGAATTTGTATCGTCAGACACGATAGTGACATACCCACGTTCTCATTCGCACCATTGGACCTAATTGAAACGGAGTCGTCTTCAGGTGATGATGGTCGCATTGGTTCGTCGGGCGGCTCGTCTTTTGGTATAGGTGGATGCGTTAATGTTGGAGTTTCAATTGACGTTTCAGGCCTAAACCGTCTTACAGAAAGTAAGGGTGATATTCTTGGTGGAGAAGCTTCAACGGCTTCCCGTTGATCGCGAGCATCACGAAGATCTCTTGCATCCCTTATTTCACGCAGGTCTCTAGGCTCTCTATTATCTTTAACATCTCGTAATTCTCTATGGTCTCTAGAGTCTCTATGATCCCGCGGGTCTCGCGAATCTCGAGTTTCTCGTATCAAGTCTCGTGGTTCCCTTTCGCGTTCTCTGTCTCTTTCTCTATGCCCACCCAAATCTCTCGTTTCTCGAGATTCTCTATGACCTTCTCTTATATCTTTACAATCCCTTTCACGGATTTCACGACTTTCTTTTGCTTCCCTCCTTTCTTCTTTGTCGCGTGTGTCTCGCTCGTCTAACCTTTCATGCGATTCTGTACATTCCCTAATATCTTGTTGTTGGCACTCCTCCATCGGTTCCGGAACGTTCCTCGTGTCAATGCCGGCTGCGCTAAGCGTAGTCATTTCAGCTAGTCCTTTGACCTTGAAAATAATAAGAGTACGTTACTTTGATGTCAATATACATCACAAAGTTTAGTGCAATAAAAATTTAAATATTTAAAAATTATTAATAAATAAACAGAAAGAAGACAAAACCAATTATTTCAAAACAATTTAATAACTAATTCACCTGTAGGCTCTCAGCAGTTTTAAGGAGAGCAGGCAGTTGGCAATATTGGACGTTAACCTCGCCCTTGTACATGAAGTCTACGAGCGTTCGGAGCTCCTCCAAACCCACGTCCTTGAGGATCACGATTGGATGACGTGAAGGATGGTCCACAAATAGCGAACGGAAGTAAGATGAGCACGCTGATAGTACTACCTGAAAAAAAAAACTTATTTGATTAAAAAAAAAAATAAGTATATTAATTTAGATAGATTAAATATATTAGGTATTATTTACGTCACATCATTTTCGCTAATAATAATTAATTTTACTCAGCTTTTGCTCTGGAAAGAAAAGTATTAATTGTTAAGCAAACTAACGTGACAATAAGCATTGGTCAATATCTGATTGGTTTTTCCACGTTAGGCAGCAAGTGTGACTCACAAATCAAGTCAAACCCTTCAAAAGTATCAAACAAATGTATTAAATATTCTAAGCTTTTTAACTCATGACATAAAGATTTTTTTTATTCTCTATAATATTTTTATAATAACATCTTATTTTGTATGTCTTGTTTCCGAATTTTTATTTGTGAAATATGTTTTGAACAGGTGTCCCTTCAAGAGTTACAAAAATATTTCTATGACCTAAAGCTATGCACCAAAGCTAGCTACATAAGTAGGGAAATACAGGGAACCTTGCCACCTGGCCTGCTCGGCGCCAGATCATTCTATAACAAAGACTTATTGTATACACCCGCTTGACGTATTCACTTACGCTAATCATCTAATATTTGCCAATAAGCGACATAATTTTTAATTGGAAACCTTTTTGGCATTCATATCTTCCATTAATCTTATTATATGTGATGTACAATAATTTTCTTGATGTCCCTATGTGGTATACCGTATATAAAAGAAGACGCATTTGAAGTTCCAAATAAAAATAACTTATTAATAAACAAAACAACATGGACTTCCTATAAATATATTTATCAATTCGGTCACTGAAACTATGTCTAAATCTATACTGCCTTTATGGTCTTAATTTAACTATTTTTGATAGAAAAAAATGACGTACAGATGAGAAATACATATTCTCATTATATCGAAAAAGAAAAGAAAGATCGTTCTACAAATATGATTGTTTAATTGATTGCTTATAATGTAAATGGCAATTTTAACCATCACTATAGGACTTTCACGGACTTGTTACTTTTTTAAATACCTACCTTATGAGCCCGGATGGAGGCACCTTCGGAACAGGCGAGCGTGACGTCCACCAAGCTTTCGTCGTGTAGCAGTTGGCTGAAAACGCCGAGCAAGTTGCTCTGATGATTGTTCCACCTCAGGCAATAGTGCTCACTTCCCATGTCTGAGCTAGCTCCCGCCGCTGTCAAATGAAAAGATTTATTAGAATATCAATAGGAGTAATTGACTATCTGGCTTCCGTTAAAATCAATATTATATTTTGTTTTTAAAAGTATTACACAGTAGTCATTAACATTATTACTAATATTATTAATAATACACATTTATGGCAAATAATGACCGGTCTCTGTGCTTTTAAAGTTACGTCGTACATTCGACCAGGGACTTGTCAGGAACGCATTCTCTTAGCGACCAGAATTTAAAATGAGAAGCCCAATAAGCTATGATCGAAATTAAATTAACTAATTTTTTTTATCATTAGTTATGAGCCTCTACATTTTATTTTAGTATAAAATAGAAAAACGTATGATATTTTTTAATACAAAATGGACTAGGTCGGAAATTCCACAAAAATGTGCGAAAACTTAAAAATAACTCTTAGAAAGAAACAATTACGTAAATAAACTAATATTAAATCAAATATTTCATCGGATTTGGCTAATGAACAAGTGCTTAGTGTTACCAAAGTCTACGTAATAATCTAACCCAGTTTATAAAAGGTTAGAAGTTTCTCAGAGAAGGATTTTATTAATAAGAACGGATAGATAAATATGAAATATTTACGCACTTGTATAACAATAAATGTTTTTAAAAATGGAAGGGAATCATCATGTTATGGTGTATCATAATAAAGACATAAATAGATAAAAAAAATAGCATGTGCCTTTGTGTGTGTGAGTAACAATCAACGCAAGAATGATATCTAACAGTTAGCAGGTAATTGGTAGGTTTGGATGTTTGCCAAATACATCCAGCATATATTTTATTATCAGGCAAAGATAAAATAAAACTTCCTATTTTCTGATTCAATTATGAACAGTTCTGGTGTTTTTATTAAAAAGCATTAAGTACTACTGTTTATAACAGAAGGTGATTACAAACATAATTATAATTTCATCAAGATGTATATTTAAAATTGAAACAGATAATATTCGAATTTTAGTTGCAATCGATTTTTGAAAGATCTTTAAACAATATACAAGCAAATGATTCAGTTAATATTTGGAACGGAAATATAGAAGAAATGGCAGGCGTAGGAAGCGAACATGACGTCGGACTTATGGAAGATACCGCAAATAGCTGTATAATAGACCTTATCCGCTACAGATAGTACTTTTCTATTCTTTATTCGTAGATGTAGAGAACATCGTTACATTAAAAATATTTATGCATTTTAATATTGAACGTGACACGATAACTTGCCGTTTCCGAATTGTGGTAAGAAAAACGCTCGGTGCCATTTCTAAAGTCTCTCTATTCCAAGTCTAATGTTACGTCAACATTCAACGTCATTAGCAAGAACATTAAATACGAACTTGTTTGAATTAGTACATTATTTTTGTTTGAAAATCTTGTGCGTAATTAAACAATATACCTACAAGATTTTTGGATATGGTAGAGTTCTTTGTTAGTAAAAATTTAAAATTATTTAATGTGCTCTAGCTTGGAGATTATTTTACAAAAAAAGTTATTAAAAATTAAGGCGTATCCAGTATAGTATCTACTTTATTTGCTTCATGTCTGTGTTTTTTCTTCCAAATATGTATAATATACTAGGTATATATTTTTTAAAGGACCTTAAAGATAAAATACCAAGTTACCAATGCTCACAGTTAGTAGTAAGACGGTTATAGATCAACGGTCACACGTCCTACGCAATTTGCGATCTAAAATACTTTTAACTACTGTTGTGATTTTTAGATGATTACGCAATAATTGCATATGATTTTAATGCACTTTTTATTAATAATTAATATTGAATTATTGTTATATTATTCGTTTAATCTGTGACTAATGTTATATTACATTAGCTACCTGTAGAATCTATATAATCTGGATTAAAACTTTTATGTCGCGATACATATTATAACTCCAATGTTATATACCTACAAGGCGCAGGTCAATAAAACTTCTAGTCGCCATGTTTTTTTTCGACAATCTTCGACATATTTCAAAAAAATTGCGTTAAATCCTAATACACTCGAATTATAAACCCTCCTTATGAATTCTTCTCCAGATTCCTTCGGTGAAAGACGAAAATTCGATCAGTAGATTTTGAGTGTATAACATTCAGACAGGTTTTGTTTTATGCTATGTAGTGATTGGAAAGCTGAAACTTTTTTCTCGCTATGCAAGTCCAAGTAACAATGTTTAGTATAATTAAATCTTTAATAATTACATTTTCATCTTTTTGTATCGAGCAATGTTTGTATAGCCAAAAAAAATTACCGATTTTCAATTTGTCTAATGTCACGCATACTTTCAAAATATGTTTTGTAGTACGTCTCTAAAGGCTGACAATAACATAATATATTTTTTGTTCCGTTCCGAGATACAAATTAAAGTTTTTGTTTGAATCTAATCTGTGCAGTAAAAATTAAGTTTTGATTAAAATGGCATATGTCATAGACATCTTTAATACCTTATTAGGAAAACAAGTAACAGTATATCTATCCTCATACCCATCGTTACGCATTATATTGTAACTCAAGTGTACAAGTAAGGGACATAACAGCCTGTAAATGTGCGTGCTAAGGAACTCACAAGCATCGCTCTAATGCGAGTAATGAATACACATGTGACATAAATATTGTTAAAATAATTTAAAGACATTTTTTATTATAAAAACTTATCAATACGCACTGATATTGCATATAGTCGATGTCTCTTTTATTACATTTTCTATGTTATGATTGACCAATAACGCTGGTTTAAACATTAAATAGTAAGTAACATCTACAAAGTAATCACTATTTTTCCTCATACATCCAGGCCCCAACAATAACCGAATGTCACTTTTTATTTCGCGTTGTGTGTACACAGTTGTAAAAAAAATAGTTAAAATAACATACTTGAAAAAGTTGATGACATAATACGTAAATCATATTTCATTTTGTTGTAATCCTTCTAAGATAAAATAAATTATAGTCTACGACGATGAAAATATTCAAGAAAATTATACTACACACGTTTTATTAGTTGAACTCAATGAAACCGTGAAGAAAAAGCAAATTATGTACATAATTAAAAAAAAACACCTGATCGAGCATAAATTAAGAACGCATTAGTCTTTGCCTCGAATAGAGCAGTATTGCTATAAATTAAACCGCGTGTATTCAGTTCTTATCAGCACAGGCCTATTTCCTGCACGAGTTACGACTGATTAATAATATGCCCGCTCGCATGCGAATATCTGACCTGATTCATGCGGTCCACGCATAAGAAATTTACTAGTAACAATGCAATAGGACCTCAACCTTCTTCTTATCATTTTCAATTAATTTTAATCTTTTAAAGATCTGGTGTGGCCAATGACATATTTTCGTAGAGGGCTATTGAATGAAAAACTTTTTATTAATAATTAATATTGAATTTATTGTTATATTTTTCGTATTCTATTTAATAAAATGGAATGTACGTAACAAAATCATTGAACTACTTATTTTCGACAGATTACAATTGAAATCTAAAGATCATGCCCCTTAGTATCCATTGATTTTTAATTAAAATGCACATATTTTTTAAAATAAAGTAAACGTTAAATAAAAAAACTGTTTAGTAGACAATTGTCTTTTTTAACTTTGAATTGTCACTTTAAATAATTTTGCATGGGTATATTTTATACTAACTGACAATAAATTTATTTTATTAATTGGTTAGTATCTATTCATAAAGTATGACATAAATACATATAATTTATCTTCAAAGTCTTATTCATAATTTAAAAATATATCTTTCAAAATTGTTGATATTGCTGTAAAACATAGACAGACTCATATACTTCACGTTAATATTATAGTTCTTTGAATACCGTTTCGCACCTCCATGCGGGAAGATAAATATAGTCGTGAGTGTATTTAAATGTAGTGTGCGCATACGCGTGCGGGCGCGACGCAGTCAAGATCAAGGGCGTGCGATTGCGCAAGAGCTGGCTGTCGCACCGCACTGCAACTCGGTGTGATGTCATCCCGTCTGCGCTCCCCCCCACACCTCTCATCACGATCGTTTCAGAAAGGCCGCGGACGCGGAACGTTCTATTTTTAAATTTTGTAGCAACTAGCCGGCCTTAGCACTATCAACCTTAATATCAATTTTTGCCTAAGCACTAATTGGGCTAGAGACTAATTTAAGTGTTAAAAAAAATATTAAGGAAGTCTTTAAGGTTAGACAGGTAGGTATTATTAAAAAATATTCGTCGATTGAATTTTTCACTGCTTAATGATAATTTCGTTACATAAATTAATTCGTAGGTATATACTTGAACACGAATATGCAAAAAGGACTCGAGTAAATCATTGCATTTCCTGCTAAGCATTCAACGCGACCTTGTCTTGGGAAATCACCTTGTGCTTTTATAACCTATCATTTGTTATCGAGCGATAATATTTAGTAACTACCTATGTAGGTATCTCGACACGTTATATAGGTATCAATATTCGCGATGACTATTGAAATCAAATTCATAGATATAACGAGAGTTACAATTTTCGTTAGACAGAAAATACTGACAACCAATTTAAATCTTGCGATAATAAAATTTATATATTGACAATACGTTTTTAATGTTCATCTTTAAAATTTGTTACGTATATACTCGTATCCATTAATGTACAGGCAAATAAGACTTGCTTGCCAACGAGAAATAATTATAAAAATAAATATTGTATTTCCTTTTAAATATACTTACAAATACTTCTATATACATTTAATGTCTATTTATAATTGTTTTTACGCTGTTTTTATTCGGAAAATCCTAAATAAGTTGTTTATTTAATAAGCTTATATCCCATTGGTTTTTCTAAATATTATGATATGCCAATAAGATTTCAAGGCGTTATACATAGTAGTAATAGGTACATACGAGTTTAGATTGCCATTATTATTATGATAAATTAAAATAAATAATAATTAAATAATTAGTTTTAGGTAACATTTTAATGTTATTTATTTATTCTCAATGGCATTCTATTTTTAAATTCAGTTTAAAAATAAAATCCATTTCGAAATCTAATTTATACTAATTTAATAATTGCTTGTAAGTTTTATGTGCGAAATCGAAAACGTTCTTACCAATAAACTTCTTTAAGCGCCAAAACGGTAAATCGTGCGCAGATGTCTCGAAAACGTCAAAAACACAATACAATTACAAATGCTAAATTGCTCTTAAAAACTCATAGCTTAATTGATTTTCAATGATAGTATAGGTAATGGACATATCATGAAAACCGATGTCCCTCAAAGAAGTAGGTAAATGGATGGCTAGTTATTTAGTTGTGTTTGACCTTCGCCGCACAATAGAGGAGCTGGCGTGCACGGCGTGTTTAAGGATGAGGACATAACATCACAAAATGCATACTATATTTGTATACTTAGCTGTAAGGCAGCGCCTGCGTAACTATTATGTAATTTTATATCCGTGTTTTGATATCAAGACAACTTATTTATTTTTTATTATTAAAAATATTCTACTGTATAAATTATTGAATGCGTATGAATCGTACCTAAATATAAGTGACGGAGTCTGTTATAAAATTATTTTAGATATTTATTGAATTATTTTGATTCGTATATAATCTGCTTTGGAATAGAGGTTTGTGATCTTGCCCTAAATCTACATAGATCATTGCAGTTCGCATGTGGCTACACTAATAATTATAAAGCTGATTTCATAATTGTTACTATGATTTTCTCTTTTAATCGCCAGTCTAGAAATATATCAAATGCTTCTCAAAGTTTTATTGAATATCATTTTATTTATCATGAATTTATCTTTTATTAATTGTTCCTACTTCTCTCTTGAGAAACTTTCCTATCTAAGAGTGTAGTTGAATGGGACTACTTATGATTGATAATTTCTTAAACATGCTGATCGATTAAAGATAACAATTTTCATCACTAGTAACGCCACGCATCTACGATCTCTAAACTTAAAATATAAAAATATTGTTAAAAAAAAAAGAAAACAAATAGCTTAAGTATAAAGAGGTTACTGAAAAAAAAAAGGTTTTAATTTAATCTTAGAAGAAACTCTGCCCAATAAACAAGTTTTGATTTAGAATTTAGTATGTACACACTTTAACTAACTTTTGTTCTGGTTTTAAAAAAATCCTTTTTGTTATTGTTTTAAAAACTATCTATAATGTCTTTAATTAATATTCACTAGCTTTATTGCACTAAACTGCGTATGAAAACCATGCTGTTTATCTAATAATTGTGATTTAACTTTTGATTTAAATACCTTCGCTCCAATACAAAAATGGTTCAGGACAGGAGCAAAAAAGCCTTTACTAAACTTTAATCACGTCAAGCTATTTCTTTTTTTGCCAGCTACGAAGTAAATTCTAAAGCTAATAGAGGCAGCACTAACCACAACTGTATGGAATTAGCCTTAAGATACACGCGCAGCGCTGCGCGCGCTGCGTGGGGATCAAGGTCGTTTGAAATAACGCACACACTACATGCTAGCCATATTACTTACGTATCTCTAAACTTGCCTACCGATCGTAACTACGTAACCCGTCGGCTGGACATCCGGTCGCGCCTAAAAGAGCTCTCGAATGCGATAAATACCGAAATGTGCTGAAAACTACCAAGGTTACATGTGCGCATCACCAATGAGCATATTGTTATCTTAGGTGATATTCATAATACAGTAATAAGGACAGCGTTGTATTAGAGCACGTTTGTGTGTAATTTACACATTTATGTACCTATGTTTAAGTTTAAGCATATAGGTTGGTTTGATTTAAATAGTCGACCGATAACTCTTTCAACGTAATGAAAAATTCTTGTTGATTTTTTTCATTAGATTTTAAATTTAGAATCGGTGTTTGTTTTATGTACATATATGCAGACATAGACGAACTTTCAACTATTGTTATTTAAATTTGTAAGCATAGTATTAGTTAGTAGTTATATATGCAAAATGTTTCACATGACAAAGCTGTCTGCAATCGGATTCGTAGTACAATCAAAGTGCAATATTTATAATAGAAAATAAAATTAGCTTATTAGTTAAGTTTATTATTTTGAATTTGTATGTTGCTCTTAGTGGCGTGAAAACGTTTAACAGCATTGCAATTTGTTATTAAGAACTTAGTAAAGTAGTTAATAAATATGAACCTGTACCTGATCCACCTGTACCTACTGTTGTACGTCTTACAACAGAACCCCCATATATTCTCCTTTAATGAACTATCCTGTAATATCCCTAAACATACTGACCGATAGATTGGATATAGGCAATGGGTATGCCATTGCAAATTCCAGGTAGTGCGAAACGACGCGTATTTTTGTTAATACATTAAAAGTACTGCCACTTGAATTATTAATTATTGATGTTATTATTTATTAATTATTTACTACAAACACTACTACTATTGTTTTGTATTTGCTTTTGTTATATGACTATAATGTTCGGCACGCTCCATCTGCTTTTTATTTTACAATCTGAGATGGAAATCACCAATATGATTAGTAAATTTAAAAAAAACCAGCGTCATAAAAATTAATGCTCTCACATTATTGATTCTTAAATGAATAATATATTTTAATGCCCTAACTTAAATTAAAACGTGTAAGCTGTTAGTTTTTAATGTATTGTTTAAAATTACCCCGGTTTAATACGGATTGATAATGCATGTCAGATATTTTAAAGTAAAGTTATCTAGAAGTGAGAAGTGAGCATTAATATAAGCTTCTTTACTAATCAATCAATTTAGACGAAAAATAAACGCGATATTGCTGTCTGTTTATAACAAAGCTTATGAATCATCATTGGTTGTCACGATATTTATATAAAATCCATAAAAAGCATACATTTATACAACTCCTTCGAGCTTAAAAAATAAAAATGTTATATGCCAAAGGAAAGTATATATAACTCCATAAAACCTATTTCAATAGAATTTAATTTATTCAAATCGGTTTACCTTTTTTCGCATAATAGAGGAAAATTCATATAACTCATTGGATAAAACACACGCGACACCTGTATAACTTCCTCCCATTTTTTTTTAAATAGAAGTTTGACAACCAATCCAAAAATAAAGAAAATTATACATCACACGAAAACCGGACTTATTATGATACGGACAGATGTGATGAACATCACCTTGTTAGCTATAAAATTTACCTGAAATACAGTACTTATTACCCTATATTTTAAGAATAATAGACATTGTGAACATTTAATACCTATACCATATCCATAGTCAATATCTGAACGACCAAGTCTTAGATACATATCTATAATACAAACTGTTTTAAGGATAAACTTTTTAATATTCAAGACTCTTCAAGATCATATAAATAAAGGAGTCGCATAACGTGTTTATAACAACGTGCTTTATTATATAGTGATGTAATCTTCTTTACATAGGAACTGTACCATGTAATTAATCCAATCATTGCATATAATCAAACTTTACACAACATAGAATGTAATTCCATTTTCAAAAACATTTCATGATCATATAATTAGTTCGTAATTCAAATTTAAGCTCAAAACAAAAAAGAGTTTTTTTTTTTTTTTAATAAAGTATTAGTCATAATTACATCCAGCTAAAATGAGAATGCCTAGCAATATTGCGTGATAAGATAAGGAATGAGTACATATATGAAGAAGTATGTGAATGGCATTAAGCATAGACGAATTAAAAAGTAATCATTTGTCGTTGTTTGGTCATGAAAAGAAGCAGGAAATATGGCATTTGACTTTAAGAGTTTTGAATATGACTAATGAAGGATAAGAGAGAAAGACCAAAGAAGCTTACAGTTTAGGTGTTAAAATGAAACGGTGATTATGCCTTGATTTATTTTTAATATATCAATGAAATCAATAAAATCTATGTATAAATATATAAATAATGACATGACCGTTTTGAGAATTCCTTAAAAATGATATCTTTGTAATTGAAACTATTAATAATCGGGATTTATTAAAAAAAATTTACCTAAAGAGCAAATAACAAAAAATGCACTGTGGGAAGTAAGCTCATTTAAAACACTGCATGTATACAAAGAATAAGCATTTGTGACTATTAAAGTTCGTATTCCAGACGCACGTAAACGCGAGGGAGGATACGCTGCGCCTACGCAGAATTTTTGCACGATACACTTTCTATCGTCGTCTGACATCGTCGCAATAAATCGAATATTATTGTCCGGAAAACCATGTCAGAGACTGGGCGTGACAACTTCGATTTATGCAGCTTAAGTTAACAATATCAGATTATAAAATTTAAATGTCTATATATGTCATATATCATATTTTATGGCCAGATTCAAAACTACATCCTACATCCGGGTGACATCGTTAAAACATTTGTAATGTCTACATATGTATGTTATATTGAGAATAATATTAAGCTTATGCTTCCTTTCGGCTATTCAGTCAATTATGAATATCAAATTAAAATCATTTTTGTTAATAATATCGTTCTTTGTTTATATTTCCTTTAAAAAAAAAAACAGAAAAACAAAAAATCTGTTTTAAATATTTTTTTAAATAGGTTACCAAAATCAATTTTAAGAAATCATAAAGTGCATTATCATCACAATTTTATGGAATCTTAATCTTATAATTATTATAATATAATCTTAATTATATTGATAATGCCTAATTAATAATTTCAATAAACCGACAAAATATTCCGTGCTACTGGAATTGTTAAGCGATTACATCCATTTTATTCATACCCGATAAATAATGCTATACCTATTAAATTATTGTATGTACATATTTTATTAAAATATACATCGAACTACTATTAATTGTTTTTTGGTGTAAAGTTAAATATGCGTGCATATGAATAGAAAATCGTTTCAATGAATATTTATTGAAAGGCAATTTAATTCAAAAAAGACGATGTACTGGACAGTATCAGACTAAAATACATATTTTAGTATTGTTTTAAAACTATCATGGTCAAAATTAATTCTAACGAATGACAAACAGTACGTTAGTTTCGTTTCGGTATGTTGAAACTATGCTGCCGCTTCTCTGATTCGTGCCGAGGAATACTATGTGGCCGAGCTTGTCAGGTCATATAGGAGTCAGGTCATATAGGAGGTGGGTGGTGCGTTGACGTATTTTTGTAAACGCATTTTATTTCTTACAGAGTCAAAGACATATACTATCAGATAGTCAATTTGTTTGCCTTCCTACCTCTTAAAAGAAATCAATAAATTATATTGATTTTATTAATGTAATCAATGAATGTTCACATAATTGTGAGTGGAACGACTTCATATTATTTATTGAAAAAAAAGAGCCATGATGAAACTGACACTATCAGTATATGCGATCTTTTCACCTAGAGACGTTTGAATAAAAAAACATTCAACATCACAAACGTTCTCTGTATTTTAATAAAACTTTAATTTACACGAAGATGAATTATTTTCTAAAAATTATGCTATTTTTCAATTTCAAATTTACGTTCAGTTAATCGACATTGTTAACGAAAGTAAACTTGAATGACGAACGAACATCAAAATGTTTAAGACTTTCATATTAGCAAGACATTAAAATTTAATGCGATATTTTAATTATTTTTTTGTTGCATGACGCTTCTCTAGACTTAATACCATATAATATTCGAATAAAACTCCAGACTGTCGAATTCAGTTATATTAACGGTATAATTTCAAGGCCAAATATACTGAATATTTATTATTTTTGTATTAGAAATTTTACTTACAAATATTGAGCAATATTAAAATCACAGTTAGCAACGAATTAATTATGAATAAATACACAGGAAAGCAACTATACTTCTTATAAATAACGTTAAAACGTTCTGAAATTAAATATTTCATATAATTATGATCTTTCTTCATTGTATTAAGGATATCTATTAAGATGAGATCAGATCGATTAACAAAATAAATTAAAATTTTAAAAGGTTAATATACACTTTTACAGCATCATACACACAGTAATCTATCTGAGAGCTAACATTATAATTAGACTACTAGTTTTCGCCCGCAGTTTCACCCAACTTAATAAAGCTTAATAAAGGTTTTTGTTAATTTTCTATATCTCATTATATCTTCATTGACAATGAATTATTACTAATTCGTTACTGCAAGATAAATATCATTTCATATGCTTTATGCTTAAAAGTAAAATTTGGTCCTCTGACACGTTTTGAATAGATCACATAGATTTACAGTTTTCACTAGAACCTTCCGCCACATTTTATCAATTTTTAATTTGTCGTGCTAAGTCGATGTTAGTTTCATTTGTTAATTTCGAAATCGAGTTACAGAATTTTAATTAATTTTAATTCATCAGATATTCTACCGCCAAATCACAGTACACTGTATTGTTGTGTTCCGGTTAGAAGGGTGAGTGAGCCAGTGTAATCACAGGCACAAGGGAGATAACATCTTAGTTCCCAAGGTTGGTGGCGCATAGGTGATGTAAGGAATGGTTAATATTTCTTACAGCACCTTTGTCTATGGGTGGTGGTGACCACTTACCATCAGGTAGCCCATATGCTCGTCCGCCAACCAATGCCATAAAAAAAGTCAAATAATACAGTTCTCACTGAAAATTAATTCGTATTACTTACAATCTTACAAAGTGGCAATAGTGTAGATATAATTCGAGTTTCTGAATACCAAAGTTTTCATTAAAAATCCCACACGTGGAATCGAAATATAAGTTTATGAGAATCACCTTACATGTGTAAGAAGGGATGTTGATAGTTTTATATATAAAAGTTTATGTTTGCTTGCTTCATACCAAACTTTATCAAAGTCTTCTTAGCGGCTTAGCCATGAAGTAACAGACAGACAGACAGAGTTACTTTCACATTTATTATATTAGTATAGATAGTGTTCGCTGCATCATTGATTTATTGAATAACTTAAGAGCTCAAATTACAATACGCCGGGTTCGAATCGATGCAGTCAATAAAATGTTTTTGGGTTTTTCTGACGATAAACTCTCAGTAACAACCCGTTGTTGGGCAATGTTACACTGTCGGCCCGCGAAAAACAACTTAAAGCCATTGGTCCTCTGCCTAGTCTCTCCAGTCATTTCATATTTATTATAGAGAGTATATTATTTATATCCTATGTTGCAGATATACCACCACGAAGGCTTAAAATAACGAATAATTACACTATTCGTTATAAAAAAATAATGTTAATTCACTATTTAATAATAAAAAAAAAACTAATAATCTATCTAGGTTGGAAAGGTCAAATAGCTGCTTCTCTTAAAAATTGGTAGTCTGCCAAACCAAGATATATGCATACTCAGAGAAATGCAGCCAAAACGCAAAAGAAAGTTAATTTTGTTTTCTAGATAAGCTTTCTAACCTAGTTTCTGTATATTACCATAAATATATCATATTTTACGATATAAATTCTAAATAATTTTCAACGCAGGATACGTATATTGTTTTAATTTAAATGCAAATTAAATTTAAAAAAAAAGTCACTAAACCGAGCATTATTTAGCGGAAATAAATTCGAATTCTCATAAAAATTTATATTATAATTTTATTTTTATTATTAATTTATAAGTGCAAACTATTACATGAAAGATTTATCGATACACTTCTTTCGCTTTTGTACAAGATATAATTTCATTCTCTGTTAAAACATAGACTTGATTACTATTTTTTTGTTTTTTCTTACCACATAAAAAGATTTTTACATCCGAGACTTTTCCTTCGTGTATTATATTTTAATGTTTTATGTCTTCGTTAAATTCTTATACGGATATAAGCGGGTGCCGTTTCGTACGGGTGAAATGAGAATACTAATTGATTTCCTACAGCAGCACTACTTACTGGGTCAAATCTAAGCCATCAAGAGATATACAATTAAAAAATATCGTCAAAATCGGTCATTCATCATCATTGTCGAAGGACTTCAGTAACACATACACGTGGTGCTCGAACCAGCCGGAAATTCAATCGGTACGATCTTATCCCATTGCCGATTTTGCACCAACTCACCTATCGATTTTGTTCTCACAGAAGATTAAAAGTGATCGAATCAGACCGATCAGAATAAGATCGTAAATTCGAATAGTAGAAATCTCACTCCATTGTCGACCTTTTTTTTTCTTATGCAGTGGAGACCTTTAGCAAAGAAACCGGGTTATGTAAGATTCCTATCTACTAAAACCACTACGATTGCCGTCCTCAGCACGGTTTGGAGAGGACTGCTGTGATCTGTGATCGTGTGGACATACCGCATCTGTGGCCACTCCCGTGCGGAATAGGAAACGTGAGGCCCCCACTTTACGAGTCCAGGGCCCCGGGATCATGTCCTATCTTTTAAGCCCCGGACGAATGTGGGGCTGTTCCAATCTTATCCCAACTCATCCTTTAGAAATATTATATGAATAAAGTTATAATATTATCACATAGAAATATTTGTGAAGATATATATGTAAAGTAACAGTGGATTGCGACATTTTACCCAGTTTTTTGTAACTATCTTGGGTGCAGTAATAAACGTAATCTTCAATAATGTAACTAAATAAATTGCATTTACTTGAAAAATGTTTCGGATAAAATTTTGCCAAGTAACGTGGTATAATAAGCTCCAAACCTTCTTCAGAAGAAGAGAGATGGTTTTTGCTTTCTTATTTTTAATTATACTTACTACGTTTCGTTCAACACTGAAGCATTAGGAAAGATATTCTATATATAGAATTTGCGTTGTGCTTATGGAAAAAAAAGTATGAAAATATGATCTACATTATAGACAATAATTAGTGAATAAATTTACTCTGTATATGTTGTGTTTTTTAATTTGGGTGGTAAGGCTTAGATCAATATCATTTTATCAGATGGTGCGTATTAGACAACATGATTTAGAAGTAATCAATAGCTGTATAAGCGTCTACAGAATGACAGACTTTTCAAAGAGTCGTATAGTTGTGATCGTGTAATAATTTTTGTATGCGGATCGATTATATATGAATTTATAACTCAAAATTAATCGCTTACTTGGAGTGAAACGTAATGCCGTAAAATCGAATTATTTTTTTAATCGATCAAATTCGCATTTTACGTCAAAGCGTCGTGTACGTTTGTAGAACAATTATTGTAATTAGTTTTATTTCCTATTTATTATTATTTTTTATGATATAGGTTGGCGGACAAGCATACGGGCTACCTGATGGTAAGTGGTCACCATCGCTTTTAGACAATTGCGCTGTACGAAATATTAATTATTGCCAATGCGCCACCAACCTTGGGAATTAAGCTGTTATATCCTTTGTACCTGTATTTACACTGGGATACAACAATACTGCTGTTTGGTAGCAGAATAT
This sequence comes from Vanessa atalanta, assembly GCF_905147765.1. Lineage (NCBI taxonomy): Eukaryota > Metazoa > Arthropoda > Insecta > Lepidoptera > Nymphalidae > Vanessa > Vanessa atalanta. The sequence goes on from NC_061877.1 coordinate 4,463,882, forward strand.
CTGATTAGTTGGTGGTACATACCCAGACGGGCTTGCACAAAGCCCTACCACCAAGGAACCACATCTTAGATATTTCATTTTATCACATTTTATCAGTATAGTAGGTATAGTTTAAGCTGTGTGTTTGTAAGTTAGGACGTTGCATTTTTAAATATATAAAGATTTTCATTATAAGACATTTTATTTGCTCTCAAATAACAAATAAATAATATGATTTTTTAAAAAAAGTTAAAAACGGATTTAAGATGTAAGAAAATTAAAATGGCGAATCGTATAACTGTTCTTTTTTGAAACGATGATCTTTTTATTTTATAAATAATAAAAACGATTAGTGCTTGTATTAAACTTTCTATTTAGTAAGTAACTACTTTCAAAATTACAACAGTTTTTAGATGCGCTTACATCCAAAATAGATTTAGGTCACAAAAATAAACAGATAGTAAGATAGCTGGTATTTCCGTGATTTTATTTGTCTCGCTCTTCTTAAAGACATTGTAGTTAAGCATCGTGGGGATTTCCCAATCTCAATCTGCAAAAAGATCAGCAAAAACGAGTTCAAAGACCCTAAATTTATTTATCGTTAATAGTCACTCTGCTTTCAACGCTAATTTAGAAGCTCGAGCAAAGGTAGTCAGAGATTAGAATATTTATAATCTTTAATATGATTTTTCGTATATTTTTCTATCCTATCATTCAAATCACAACGTCATTCATTTAATTTATATTAAGAAAAAAAAAACATAGAAAGTTTCACGTAAAGTTAGGATTTGAAATCTATATTCAAAGTTATGCACAAGACTTTTTTTTTATCGAAACATGATAATCTCGAAGTCAAAATATTTTTAACAACGGTTGGTACTGATCAAGTTTCGCAGGCGTAATATCCGTTCATGTCAACTGTAACGTGGGTGTTTCCTCCAATGTATCTTCGAGTTCTAAAAGCCGTCATCGATTCCGGTTTTTATCGTTAATCTTACGATAATTGTTAACTTTAAATACGACTAAATTAAAGTAATTGTGTCACGGTTTTGAATTACGTATTGAATTATTTGAATTATCCTTGACTGATTGATGAATTATTCCTTGTTTACATTTGAGTACAGTATTAAATATAAGGCTCACATTCATATTCAATGTGTATTTGTTGTTAATTATTAATATTTTTATTAGAATATTAAAAGTTACAAATGAAAAATGTAATTATAATTTCAGTGAACGCAATTTCAGACCTAAAATTAATTAGAAAGACAAATTATTAACCATTACACTTTTTTAAAGAAACTTCAATAGAAAGTTTAATTATGAAAATAAAAAATACACACCGGTAATACTTTGGAAGCATTGTCCCTTTATAAAATGAAAGGAAACCTTTAATAGACATCAACGAGCGCTCACCCTTTCTCTGCAGGAGTAATTTTATAAAAAGCCGAGCATCAATACAGTAACGGCTCCCATCGTTTGTTCATTACAAAAGTAAAATCATTATTTTAATTATTTACTGGAAATTCAGAGTCCAATTACGAAGTCAAATATATCAATTTCCTATGTCTAAGCTTGACCGGAAATATTATTAAAAAAAAAAAACAAAAAAACATCCGAGGTAGACGTTAGATTTGCCATTAAAAATATTTAAGAACCCGTGTCTCCGACGCAGACGATACGCCAGACAGTTGTAAATTATTTCAAATATATCGTTAATTATGAAGATAAACACCTTGGACCGGTTCACTGTTTTATTTTTTGTCAATGTTACGAATACCGTATCATATAATTATTAAACCAGAACGTTTGTACAAGTTTTAAATACCAGTTAACAAGCTTTTTGGCGTAACGAAAAAAAAAAACAACTATGTTTTCATTGTTTGTTTGAATTATATTTGTACAAGCGAAAATGTTGATGAAATATTTTTAAGTAAAATTTTCGTTTTCGTTTATAAACTATAAGCGCATGTTGAAATGAAAAATTGATTATCGACTAATAGACCATTAATATATGAAAAAAACACAATTTTTTGAAAGGGGATTAACTTCATATAATATAGGTTTAGGTATTCATATATTCAAGCCTGTGCGTCTAGTGTCTCAACAAGACTATTATTTTGTTTTCAAAAATTTTAAGTATGATATTTATTATTATACGTTCGAGTAAGAATTCCTCCTAAGAGATATTATCCGTGCCATTGGTATATCTATTGTGTGCTTTGTTTTTATTTTCCTAGATGACTACAAAACGTTAGCTTTTAACACTTTGAATTACTTAATACATAAATAAACAAACAAAAATAATATTGGTTATCGCAAATAAAAGCGCAAAATAATTGATATTTATAATTTTATATTTATATTGATACTTAAATTGTAATTTGACTAGGTAGCGAAGTTACCGATCCGGCAATGACATTATTTTTTTTTTAGTAGCATCAAATGAACAAATTTTAATTCTTAAGTTTGGCACCACTACGGGTAATTTTAAGACATTTCACAATAATTATATTATCATATGTAAAATAATATTCTAAAATTGATTTTCTGTCTAAAGGCTGCAAGGAAGGGACCCCCACTTCACACCTAGAGGAACTTTATACATTCTGATAGTAATTTATTTATTTACATTTATATCACGTATATAATAATTATTTATTAACTTAACAGCAATAAAGAATAAATATATAATTTAGTTTTAAAAAAAGTAATAGAAATTTTAAATATTTCAAATAAACTATCTTATCATAAACTTTATAAATGAAAAAAAAAAAACTATTTAAAAAGACCTAAAACTGGATAAGAATGCCGAAAAATTTACACTTATAGATGTCAAAACAAAATATTATTCATTGAAGTACGCTTGGCTTACAAACACTTGAATCGTCTTTTTGTAAGATAAATTAAATGTTCCCGTTCCGATTGTAGATTCTAACGAGAATAACCAGCAAAAACTCAGCAGTACTTTATTCATTAATCATATAAAGTATATTAATCATAATTATACAATTAGATTTATATATCCTGCATGAAAATCGGAGAATATTAACTTCACGCTTATTTACCATCTATTTATCTGATCTTGTATAGAATGATATGCCTTATTAAACGCTCATTTCAAATAATTTTATTATTTCTATATAAAATACCAATTTTATTAAATAAACAAATACATATCAAACGTTTATCAAAAGAGAGAAACGTGACAACGCCATAATCGTAACATTTGGAAAATGAGGTTTAAAGTTTGGTGAGTAAGCCCCATTTTCAAAAAGCACCATTTTGGCGTTTGAGTCTTTCTACCGTTCATTGCACAAAATAGTTTCAACAGACTACAATAAAATATCAAGTCGTAATATATAAATGGAATTATATTAATTTAAATACTTAGTTATTGATGAAAATGAACAATGCCTTAAACATGTAATTGGAGCATTCGTGGATTAATGTCCAACAGCTCGTTAGAATTAAGTAGGTTGAGTGCGATCCCAACGGTACGACGCATTTTATATGCACATTTCAAAATGTTGATTCGATACAAAGTACACGTATACCCAGATGAAAATTACTTTTAAAAATAACTGCTGTGGAAGGAAACCTAGGTACAGCTAATATAACTTGCTACAACTTACAGCTGTGATAACTTTTTTATTGTGTTCCTTAACTGAAATATTCCTAAACTGCTCTACATAAAACTATACTAGAAGATAAAGGGCGTTACGTCATATTTGGTAGACAATATTTGCCGATAGCTTTGCTTATTATTATATAAACGCCGTGTCATTCCACCAATAGTCCCAATAAACCCATGCGAGAGGTAATAGTTAAATAAAGGATGAATCGAGCATGTAGATAAATAATTAGGTATTATAAAGTAAACAATCCCGGAAAACTGAATATCAAAATAATTCCTAAGGAGGCAGGTCAGGCAATAAAAGTCGGTTATTTTTTTTTTATAATACAGTAACTGTTTAATGTATCACTTCTTTGTGTATACATTATGACTATAAGTAAATCTAAGGTTTCTTTCGATGTCTTGTAATAGCATTTGGTCAGTATCTGTGATTTAGGCTACTAGCCTACATCCCAATTATAAGAAATAATGAGATTCGAACGAGTGAGGAAACTTTGTGATTGCAATAAATCCGACTCCCGGGACAATATCACAAGATACTTTTACATAGATAATTAAATCAATTCACCGGGCAAACGCTAAGTTTTTAATTGTTTATTTTCTGCTTGTAGTTTTGTTACACATTTTCATTTTGGTCATTTATAGTATTTCCTGTACAATAATGCCCAATTAATTAATAAGTTCTATACACCAAGAAAGTGTTGTGGAATATGAAATAACACTAACAGGCAGTTATTTTACCGTTTTAAATTAGGAATGAAAAAAATATGAATTAAGTTAACATTTAAATTCAGGACGTAATATATTGTACATGTTTCGTCATATTTGTGTCATTTTGAATGTGTGTGTGCTTTAAATGTACTTATTTTTATTGGATTTGATACAAAAATAATTCTACAGTCACTACCTAACATATTTAATAGTTTTTTTTTTTCATATAATATTTGGAAACTGTCTGTCGTCAGTAAGTCGTAAGAATCGGCAGCCATTTTTAAAACATTCAAGGCTGTATGAAGATTAGCAAAGTCTGGCTTTAAATAAAACAAAAGAGTTGCTCTACGTCTAGACATTGTAGAGAATATTATTTATTTTTTGGACTAAGTCAACTATAAAGAACTTTTAATTAGGTACCGTTATTGAGTTACAATATACAAAACTGCACGTTGACAAGTGTACAACAGTTGACTTAAAATCCTATAAACTCAGACAGAAACACGCCAAATCTCATTGTTTTTTTTTTATCACAGAGATTTCTTTTCTCAGAATTCTTTAAATTGTCTTTGATATTTCTATGACCTCGTTCTTCGCATAATCGTCCAGGATAAGTAAAGATTGCTTTAGATAATCAGTACAAGCACTGAATAAAAATATCGCTATCAAGAGTGGATAAGAAACCGAAAATGAGACAAAAAAAACAGTAACACACCCACGTATAACATTTTGCGTATATAAAAAAATTCAAGTAACATGTAACCATAAAATATTATGGTAAGGCAATAGTGTGCGTTAATAAAAAAAAATTAAAATTAAATGCATCGCTGTGTATTTGAGTAATAAAATTCATAACGCAAACGTCGCTTGAGGTTGTAGTTATTTCAAGAAATAATATTATATTTTGCCACTACACCCCACGTACTACAAGCATGCAATCGTAAAAGGTAATTGGTTTATCAAATTTTTATCAATGCGCTAATTTATCTAGTATAATGCAAGCGCTCAAGGGCAAAGCATGCGTCCGGACATAAATGTTCGCGCGACTAGGTCTTACGTGTGTGCGTCGTATCGTTATATAACCTAGGTAACTATTGTGAGTCATGTGTGCATGTGTTTGCGTTACGTGCATGTGTGCGTCGCCGACGGCGGTTGATTTTTCGATTGCAGATAGTTGCTATGCCCGAAATATACGCGGATAAATTTCGCGCCAATGTTACGCATACTGTACGAATAGATCAAAGCTGACCGTCGCTCACTAAAAAATACAATTGTACAGATCAATGGATTGACGCGATGCGGTGACAAGGAAGCTATTTAATATGTTATACCTATAGACGCATTGTTTTCTAGACTCCTTTTTGAAGCAAGCGCTTGATCGCTCATTTTAATAATAATGTCACGATGACGTAAATCATAGTTGTAATTAATCTTTACGAGTCTAGTTGTTCTTTCTAAAACTCTCATCCATCAGCAGCATTATGGTGCTGCCACACTGCATTGATAAAACGTTATAAAACATTAATAACCTTTGTTCATTAAAATTTTTTCACAATAATGTTACTACCTCAGAGATCCAAACTGATAGTTATCATTGTATGGAATACGAATATGAGAGTATAGAACGTTTGTAACATCTTAAAAAAATACGTGACACAATCGAACATATGTTCAAAAATGTTTTAGTGTTAGTTAATATATTAAAACCATTTTATATCTCCAGTCTGGCAGCACCATTACACATTCACGGAAAACTTTATTCTTAATAGCTGCAAATTTATTATTTAATTATAATATCCTATTCAAGGTCCCATTTTAGTCTAGACTTAAATATATTCAAATGAAGTATTTTTTTTTTCGATTTAAATGTGGAATATATTCATACATTTTTCTTATGTCTCCGGTCTCGGAAGAAACACAGTACACGACTTAGAACAAACTAGCCGATATGTTTTTTCTTACAATTGTCTGTTTAACTGTTTCTACGCTTTGCAGAAATTTATTGTACGTTAAGAAATTATAAATCACATTATCGTTTTCAAAATAGATTTTTGATTATTACGTATACGTAATAAAGGTAAATAAGTTAAGTAACTGCTTAAAAATGTATGCATGTATTTTTTCTCTCTTTTTCGCCATCAACGATTTCACTTTAGAAAAAAGAAGACAACATCATTTAACTAATTCTCTCCTCAGAAAAAAATGCAAGTATAATCGTTTTTTTTTTTAAATATTATTTGAAATAGTAAATCCGAGGGATAGCTGATTTTAAGATCATTATTTATCTGTTGCGTATTAATATATTTTTATCAAATTTTACATATACATCAACCCTCATTGATCAGATAATTGTGCGAAACGATAGTCATGCTCATGATTAAACAATATTGATGGCTTATTATTTTTTTATTTTTTTTAAAGCAATAGTATACATTTTTTCAATTTTTTTTTTATTTTCCTTAGAGCAAATGTGCCACCTGGTGGAAAGTGATCACCTCGACGACACTGGCATTTTAAGAAATATAACCATCCTTCATTCGTCCTTACATGGTCACTATTATTGAGGTTTTTAATAAGTTTAGGCAAAATAATAAATATATTGCAATATTTTTGTCTTATATCCTGTGTTTACATTTCGAACTGTACAAGTAGCGTTGCGTTATTCACAACAAATAAGTTTGTTTTCGTCTACACCCTTCCTGTCCCACGACATCACTATGTCAATTTTAGATATAAATACTGACTCATACATATAAAATAATCCCGTATTATTTTTTTCATATATCTTTTTAAATTCACATTATAGGGTTTTCTAAGTTGCCAGTAAGATAATTCTACCAAAGTCACTAATATTCATAATTTAATAATAATCTTATGAGAATAAATACGGTTTTTTTTAAATGAAATGATATTAATAAATGAATAAATATTGTATATAAATCGCTAAGTGTGCACGGAACGTTTATATTTGTCCAAACAAATAACGAACGAGCGATCGAATAACCAATAGCTGATAGGTACGAGTATATATTGAACCCATAGAGAATCCAAAGAATATAGAAGTGACATGTTGTGCATGTCAACAGGCAGAGTCAACCAATATATAAAAGTGATATTCTCTTTGAAACTATTTGAAAAAAGAATAATATGTGGTGTCTAAAATTATTTTGAATACTTTATTTAGATTGAGAACTTAATTATTAAGCTGTTTGCTTAATGCTTACGCTTATACACACGAAAATAAAAAAATAATCCAAAAAAGTCCAAATCATGACCGTGGCATGCATGTTGGCAAAAATGAGCCCCCACGTGAAATGAAGTGAAGCAAGAAGCCCGGATATTATTATATTTGAAATATTAATAACTTTACAATTTAAAATTTGATGACCATATACTTATTGCATTATTACTTAATAAAAATAATACTTTGCAACAAAAAAAAAAAGTGGTAGGCCTATTTTTAAAAGTAAAAACTTTTTAATACTAACAAATCCCCATAGGTTTGTGGTCCAATCCTTTGGTATCTTTCTATTATTTTGATTGACTTTATTTTTGATGTGCCTTCGTGTTTTTATTTCGAGGCAGCATCACCATCACTGCCGAAATGTTAGGGTGCAAATTTTATTTTTATATTTATATTTTTTTTTTTTGCGATTTCTATATTTTTGTGTACCACTTGTCTTTTTGAATACTAGAAATACTGAAACTCCACCTCGATTAAAATTAACGAAATCGACATAGGTTGAAGGCTAGGATTTGAATATATATTTTACATTTAATTATTAATTCCGTAAAATAACTAACAATATATGTTTATGCTATACAAAATAAATCATGTCATGAAAGGATGTAACGACACGATTAAAAATAGATTATAAAAATGTTATAAGCTTGTGTAAAGGATTAAGTGGAACATTTGTCGTATACAGCTATTAAGGCTTGTGAGGCCAAAAGAATAAACTTGACTTCTGAATTAGTCAGTGACATCGGCCCTTCGTTCGATGCTATTTCCGATACATTCAGTGTTCTGACCTTGCATCAAACTCGTCAATTCACTTCATCGATATGTTAGGTCGTTTTATCTTTCTCGTTCGTTTTTTAGTGTCAAACGTTTACTAAAAATCAAATCTATTTTTTTAAAAGTCGTTTCATCTTGTGGTTGATTTATTTATTTTTATGATAAAAAAAAATACGTATATTTAATTTCTTCCAATTTTATTTATAGTTTTTATAAATATTATAATCGAAGAATTGAAAAAATTTGGTGGAATCTTTGTAAGTGTTTAGGGAAACAAGACGGATCAAAACATGTTTCGTAAGAAACTTTTTTAATTCTGGAGCATTATTCGTATGACGGTTACAAAAACTGGTGGGAAAATAAGTAATTCTATTCTTAAAAATAAAAAAAAAATATCCTGACCAAATAAAATTAAATTCACTGTTTTAGTTTAAACAAATTTACAAAAGAAGATAAAGAATATAAATTACTATATATATTATTATAATTAATTATAAAATAACTCCAAATTCGAATTATGAATTTTAAAAATGAGGTTTACGCAGCGGCTTTGGCACCATGTTATACGCAATAGGAAACAAAATTAAACAAGCTACGGTATAAAAAATAACTATAGTGAATCTATTCAATAAACAAGGTCATGCTAATTCTAATAGGTGAAGCCACAGGAAGTAGGTAAGTAATTATTTAAAAAATAATATAATTATTAATAAAATTTTAGAGCTCAAATCCTATTCTACATTAAAAATACGTCAACGGTTTGATTAATGATATCCTTAATTTAAATCATCTTCAAAACATTTTCCGGTGTTCTAAAGAATTTTATACAATTAAATAAACGAATTTTCGAAATAATTACTAAGAACTTTAAGTAAGGTTCAAATAAAAAACAAATAGATATATTTTTTTATTTAGTTTTCTGATTGAAAAGAAATTTGGTAGAAGACCAACTACTGATAAGGTACTGATAGTATTCAAGATTTTAATAGATGTCCCTGATAACAGTTCTTTGGTCCAACTCGAGATTAAATCAAAATTTTGTAATTATTTTTTTAAGCTACCGGCCAGCTAATAAAATTAGACCAAGGAAGCAGTTAAAAGCTCAGACACTTAACTTTACACTGGCTACTGGGATGTGCAACATTTTGAACTAATCACAGACCAACGATACATTAGCAGGCTGTAAATTTTCCCACTGCTGGGCTAAAGGCCTCCTCTCCCTTTGACGAGAAGGTTTGGAGCATATTCCACCACGCTGCTCAAATGCGGATTGGCGGAATATCCATGTGGCAGAATTTCGTTGAAATTAGACACATGCAGGTTTCCTCACGATGTTTTCCTTCACCGCCGAGCACGAGATGAATTATAAACAAAAATTAAGCACATGAAAATTCAGTAGTGCCTGCCTGGGTTTGAACCCGAAATCATCGGTTAAGATGCACGCGTTCTAACCACTGGGCCGTCTCGGCTCTTTAATTAAAATATACTGTAGCATATCTATGAACTATCAAATTAAATTACTTTTGATAAATCTGAAACTTAAATAATTTTATTTATTCTTATTTTTTATAGAGTGTATTTAAAGTATATTTCATTATGTTTATTTCATAGCTTTTTTTCTGTTCGAGATAAATGATATACCGAAACATAATGATCATTATCATATCTTAATGATAACAACCGAAACGAACGAACATTTAAAATTTTCATAAATAAAAAAATAATTATATTAAATTTTATTAAAAAAAAAAAACAATGTCTAATGCTAATTCCAGATGTATTTAATATTACAAACATTTGCAGTATTTTTATGCGCATACTAATGAATTCGATAGTCATTGTAACGAAGGCCAATTACGCAGGCTAGCCTTCTGTACGAATTTTTTTGCGCTAATACTTGTAATAAAACTAAGCGCTACCTACATATGTATAGTTAAGCTATAATTATGCAACAAATTATTAACTATTGTTTAATATATTTATAATTTTTTTTGTATTTGTTAAAATATATTTCATCAAACAGTTATAATGATGTTAATAGGATGATAGCCGTTGTGTATTTATTGGAACTCTATTAAATATATATTATAAAAAATTAGGTACTTGTTAAACTTTTTTGAGTTGATTATTTATTTTATATTATCATATCGAATAATGGCCACGCTATTATTTATCAAATAAAAAAAAAAAATCGCGTCGTGGTGATTGTACCTAAAAAGTTGACCGAACTTTTGAACAGTTTTTAGTACCGATTTTGTGTAGATCTGTTAACTCACGAAGGCGCGCGCCTCCACGGTAAATTACTATCGGCGTGCATATTTGTTATATTATCTATTTTGTATATATTTTGGCTTACATTAGTCATCTCACGCACACATAGACGTTTTTTAAGCACGAGCGTCACTCATACTAATGCACGCTTATAATTTAACACAAAGGCGCGCGTCTTGGAGAACAGATCTACAGTCGTGTATGTCGTGAAAATCGTTAAAGAATCTAAAAAAATGTGAAAAGGCCCTGAGGTTAAATAGTGTTATGCCATTTTTAATAACAGCTTCGATAAAAATATAACGTTCGATTTTTGAATATTTTCCATATGATCAACAATTGTTTTTTTTTATTTGTGTAAAATTAAAAATAGATAAAAGAGGTTTTAAAAGTTAATATACCAACCACAGAATACTGAAAGTATTTAAATTAACCCATATCGAAATTCGTACTACATAGATTGTATAATCTCAGGTGCACCGAGATAACGCGGCTAAAATTAGCTTGTATAATTAAGAATTTTAAGACATATTACAAAGTAGTTAAATACAAAACAATACACTTTAGTCATTATTATAACTCTAAAAAAAACCGGGCAAGTTCGAGTCGGACTTGAGCACTGAAAGTTCCGTAGCACCACACAATACTGAAAGATTTACCGGTTTCGGATTTTTTACTATACCTGTGTTATAAGATATTGTTTCCCGTCAAATTTAATGATTCTTGGTCGACGGGAAGTGGCTTATTGGTTCGATTCCCTCTTAGGTCCGCATACATCATTCATTCCAACTTCACTTTTAAATGGTGGACATTCTAAAAGACTAGCTAAAAGCGTAGGTGATATTATTAATTAAACGTGTATGTACACAGGTGCATTCTCAATTTCCTCATAATGCGATTAGATGGCAATCCGACACGACTGAAAGAGTTCAAGCTCAGGACAAACATCGTTACTAGCTTTGCAATACTACGTGCAAGCAAGTGAACATTGTCAAATTTTGAGAATTTCATAGTACACTAACCTTTTACACAACTTTTTATTGATCTGACCCGGGATTTGTTATTTTTTAAGTTAACTTCATACCTTTTTTATGTGATAGGAAATAGGATTGGCAAATGTGCATTGGCACTGTAAGATATAATAACCATACCTTAGATCACCAATACCCCACCACCCTTACACACCACACCAATACTGAGTAAATTTGACGGTAGAATATCTGATGAGTGCGAGGTTTCTAGCCAGACAGGCTTGCATGAAGCCCTACTACCAAATAAACGTAAGTAATACTATATACGTGCATATACGTGCAAACAATTTTTACTTCGTAAAATTAAAAGTTAGTTCTGATTGCATTTATGAATTTGTAAATCAATTACTTATTTCATTTAAATGCATGCACGGATCCTTAAAAACGTTAACATGCAGTAATTTAAAATACCATGTATGATTGATAATACCAAAAAAGTCATAATATGTTTTTTTTTTTTAAATAAAATTATATATCTATATATATATAATTTAAAAACACGATTTTGCAGTTTTATGATGTTTAAAAAATAGCGACCTTTAAAGACAGGATGTGTTTAGTAAAAAATGCATCCAATTCTCGTTTGCTGAAATGTTATCTGATAGGCAATTTATTACACCTGATAACCTTGAACACAGCGAAACATTTTATCAATAATTTCTTATCTATTTTAAGATTATATTCACTCTAGCTATTGACAGTGGCATCTTCCCTCATATTTCATATTATTATCAGAAATTATACTTAAATTTGCAAAGTTATGGCTGCGATGAGTACTTTAGAGTTAGTGCGATGCTAGTGCATTTTATATCGTAAAATTTAAGTAAATTGTATTTCATGTATCAATAATAACAAATTTTAAATCATTTTATATGTTTGTATGCATTACTATTATTATACATGCAAGTCTTCTAGGAAGCCAAAACATTTTTTTTTAGAGGAAAAAAAAAGACAATCCATATAACCTTTTTTTATCAAATAACGAGGATTGATAGAATATTTTAAAATGTTTATCGTGGCATAATAATATAATTACAGAAATAAAAAAAAAATTAAAATATCTTATCAATCGAACAGAAATTGCATTGATCTTTAAAGGATATTAATCGATAAGATCGTTCTATTTAATATAAATCCTTAATTACCCGTAACATAATCAAATGTGGTATTTTTTTCGTTTTAAAATTTGCATAATTATGAAATTTTAGCAGGTCCGTGTGCTGTTATTATTCTATGGAATGATGATAATGATTTTGTCCTAACCGATTTCGGCTACGTTGCCCAATCTCAAGCGAAACCAGCCAACTACGCAGGATAATTTTAGTGTAGCTCAGGGACACTCTCATAATCCGATGGGAAGGCTAATCCGAATCGACCGGAAAGAGTTCAGACGTAGTCCTTCGACCGTACGTGCTTTTCGAGGCAAAGGAGTGTTTACACTCCTTTAGTCACTTTTCAAGTTTTAGACTCCGGGTTGTTATTGAGATTCTTCGATAGTAAAATTCAATACCTTTTTATCGACTCTATCTGTTTAACCCAGGACCTCAGGAGCTGCAACGAGGCAGTCAATGGAATAAGTTATTATTGTATAGTATATTTTAATAACATATACTATGAATTGAACTCTTTAAATTTTCGTTGTGCCGTTTATCTTTCGTTATTTGGGTTAAAAGTTGAATTATGTCTGTGGTCAAATGTCAGCAGTTTCATCTGCTTTAAAATTACATACATTGACGTGACGTGACGTGTAATCAGATAATTTAGAGCGTTACTATTCTTAAAGATCAAAAAAAGTACACACTATCGACTTATTATTTCATTAAATATGTGTAAATAAAAAATAACTAAATTCTTCTTATGATATATATACATATATATCAGTCATGTTTACGTTTTCAACCAAATATTAAATGAATTAAATGTTTTATAAAATACGTAAAATCACTTTACGTAACATCGTTATTCTTAGTCCGATCACATATCACGAAGTTCCTTCGACAGCTGATTATGATGTGAGGTAGGTCAGAACGAAATATTTTAATCGGCGTATTTTTATATATTATAATAATGTTCTTATCTTTCGTATACGTATTGATAGCATTTTTTTTTTAATTTATGCTGTGTATTTTAAACGGAATGTTGTCTAATTCCTGCGATTATCTCGACTGTTTAAAATGTCAAATTACAAAATTTTGAATTATTTTACGTTGACGCAATATGTAAGTTCAACTAGAGAAGTATATTTTTTACTACGTACTGGGTTATTTACTATAATAATCCGTAACAGACAGACACGTTATTTTGGATATAAACATATTATGTTTAGGTATATGAATAGATATATAAATAAAAATAGTTGACCTTCATTAAGCGACAATGTCAAATACTTGTATAAAAATATCGTCTAAAAAGTTTTTATTTGATTTTAATCCGACATATGCAATTTGAATGTTTTTTTTTTTCATTTATTACAAAACAAGCTGATGCTGCGTCTTTACCCGCGCGAAATTTATAAAGCTTCACCTATATCTCATACATCGTTACACACCATTTTACTCCCTCAGGGAATAAATAAAAAAAAAGTAGCCTCTCTTTCGCCGGGACTCAAACTATTACCCTAACAAATTTTATCAAAATCTCTTCAGTGGTTTAAGCGTGAAGATGTCACAGACAGGAGTTCTTTCTCATTTATAATGTTTGTATAGATAGTACAAATGTACCTAATTAAATTATTAATTTAAATTGATATCGAAAAGCTATTGTTGGGAACATTATCTATGCTGTTAATAATATTAGCATTAATAAAACCACATGACAACAGTGCGTTTGCTATAAACATATATAACGCATTACTTATCATAAGTACATAATTATCAAAATTATTTCCCTGAAAAAACAACTCATTTTAAAATACAATTACATTTCAAGACCTCTAAAATTGCTTACAAATTCATTATTGAAGATCACAAGACACGTAACGACATCATTTAAAATAGTTTTCCTCCTTTCGCTAAACTATTGATTATTACACTATTAATAAGTACGTGAAAGTTTGCCATATGACTTGACGACATACAATAATATAAAAGCTACATACAATAGAACGATGATGTTACAAGTGCCGATCGTATTTTTATTAATAATTCTCAAATAGTTCCGTTCTCATTCAATTTATCTTAAGATAACTTACTTAAAAGCATTATATAATATTTAACCTGTATCTACATGACTCGGTAGCCAAGTGGTGAAAAATTCAAAAGTGTTATTAATTGAAACGAGTTTGTATAGACTTTGTGTCAAAAGTGACAAGAAGTAACATGAAATCTTCTTGTTTCTTGATTAAAAAACTCTAGCCTCTAATGTGACGGTGATGGTAATGATCATTCGTTCTGAATGCTCGAACTAGTTCAACAGGCGTCGATCCTTTAACGAAAAGCATACGGTAACTTAATAAAAAATAATTAATTATGCTCCCAAGTATTCGCCCGGTAGTCGAAATTCGACCAGAATCATTATTTTAAAAAACGCGAAGATGAAAGTCACGCTTGTCACCTCAATAGTCCCAATTTAAAATTTAAAACTTTGAAGCGCAGCTATTTGTATAATAATTTCTCCTAATATTATATAATCTCATAATACTATATAATAATTTCTCCATAACGTGCTGTATTTTTTGATATAAGTTTTATGTATATTGCTTTCGTACATTTTACCGTTACACAAACGTAAAAAAAGTCTTCTCATCTACTAGTCTAGACTAGCACGTTTGACTTTATTTAGTCTTATTTTCAAAA
Organism: Vanessa atalanta; assembly: GCF_905147765.1. NCBI lineage: Eukaryota > Metazoa > Arthropoda > Insecta > Lepidoptera > Nymphalidae > Vanessa > Vanessa atalanta. The sequence goes on from NC_061877.1 coordinate 4,479,320, forward strand.
TATTTGTATTGAAACCGATATAACTCGTTAACAAACAAAATAAAAGATGACCAGGAGCAAAACGTACTGCTATTGGAGCTATTTTGTCTGTATATATTTGTTAACAGATCAAATTTAATAGTTTTACTGACAAGACCCTGGATTAAATTTGTATGAGCTAGCTATATTACTAGACCGAGGCAGTTAATGGCGGGTAATGCGTCTAGAATCACCTGTCAAAACATTCTACATACCATCACGAGTTTATAAACTTAATATCAATTGCATAATTTATTTAACTTTATATTGCATTTATATAACAGTTTATTTTTTATTTGTGTAGAATGACGAGATAGTATACTAGATGAGTATGTTAAAGGGGGTCTGAAAGTCTGTCTGAAGAGAAGAACCCGTGAAAGAAATACTAAACGTACTAAAGTATTAAAGACATAATATTTAAAAAAACATACAACGGGATCTCATGGAGAAATTAACTAGTTATAACATAAAAAAATATATGGTTTTTTTAATAAGAAACTACTGAAATTATTATTTATTCTTGTATATTATTATTTATCACTTAGAATGTGCGATGAAAATCGTCTGAAAAAAATGAGTACTGGTAATTTTCTCTCTGACTACATTAGAATTCCTACATATCAAACTGTATCTAACACAATACTCATCATTTAAAACACAATAATCCACTTACAAAATATTTCTTCTTCCTAAAAATAACACAGTACGTACGTTCAAGATCAATCGTAACACGTCATTTTGCAGTAAGAGACATGATTAACCGTTTATAGTGCTAATATATTCCGTTCAAAATAACATTAACGTATAATATTTTTACAGGTAAACCAGTTACGCATGGGGCTATTGGGATAAAACATGGAATTTAAGTGTATCGATGTTGTATGCAATGATTAATATTATTTACACTGGCAATATCTACGTAGTGTCCACTTATAAGCAGGTGACTTATTTGCCAGACTGCCTTCCTGTATTTAATAAAAAAAAGAATATAACGACTCAAGAAAGAATATTTAGTATTACAGCTGCAACCCTTTGAACATCCACAATTATCGTCATTTATCATTTTGTTTATAAAACTAGCTGCTTCTCGCAGTTTTACCCTCTGCAACCTTTACTACTTCACCATACTGGATCACAGCGCGAATCTATAACCTTCTTTCTATAAACGTTTTTGTCTAACGTTAATTAGATTCTAAGATTAGAGCATTTAATCAAACGACCAAACAAACTCTTTAACGTAATAATGTTTTTTTATTTATTCTATATTAATTATACCTATTTATTTTACCTTATATTCATTAACATACCATAAACAAAGACTAAAAAGATAGACAAACGGATGACATATGCAAGAGAATATGACTAAGAATAGATATGAATGAATGATGAATGAAACAAACGTAAAAGGCAAGTGAATGATGATTTATAAATTGATTAACGGCTAATATTAATATTATATTTATGATGTGTTTTTTATGTAAATTTATAGTCCTTTACAGAATTTTAATTTCGTGTCTTTTGTAAGTATTTTGTGTACTTAATATGTATTCAAATGTAAGTTATAGTAATTAATCCTACAATCCGGGTTTCATATCAATCTAAGATGAAATCTACGTCTCAATAATGACATTTCACTAAAACGTACCTTTAACGTCATATTAGCTATCATGCAATCTTATTTTTTAATTTAAATTTAAATTAGGAATATATAATGCTAAATTTACGAAAGGTTTTATTATTAATTAAACATTGTTTAAAACATGAATAATTAAAAAAAATAAAATAACGAAAGTGGAACGAATCAATTTAACTTTGCCGCGAATACCATAATAATAGATGGTTATTGATGGGAATTAAATTAAATTTGCATACAAAAATAATTCCTAATCCGACTTTCAAAGATATACTATTGATTTGACAACGGATTGTTCTACTTTAAATCTATTTATATTATAAACATTATTAATTTCACTCGTAAGTTCTCTTTTTCCCATTAAAATATATTTGTATCTCTCTAACTACACAAATACTATACTGTAATAAAATTACACTATATATGGTCATAGATATAGGTAAATACTTGAAGTTGAAGGTCTATACGTCGTTTTAAAAATGAATATTTAATTAATATTTTTTATAGTACGTCTGTCTTTATTTTAAAGTGACTATTTAACTTTTTGTATGTCTATTTCCTTAATATTCTACACAATGAATGCAAAATTGCATTTAAACTTAAACCACTAATCTTAAATTGTAGCCGTCTAGCGAACTTTTTGTAATAACGTTACTAAATATTTTCTTTTTTAATTTTATATTTAAAAGAATTATTTATAATAATTTTATAGATACAAAAAAATTGTTGGAAATTATATTATCTTGAGTTTATTTGTTATTTTTTTAATTTATTTGAAACTGTTCATTAGACATTCCCAGTATTAGAAATATCAACAATCCTTTCATGTATCATACCACCACCAATGCACCACCAACCTTGAGGACTGAAGTTGTATGTCCCTTGTAACTGTACTTTAAGCAACAGAACTAAGCATCGCTGTTTGGCAGTAGAATATATGATAAGCGGATGGTACCCTCTCAGACGAAACAAAAAGTCTTACTAAGTAATATTTAAAAGGCTGGAGTATGAGAATAATCCTTGTGATACCATAAATACTTAACCGAAAAGTCGAACGCCAGACTCCGGACTGTATAGTTTCAGAAAATTCACAGTTGCATCGACATTTCATCTGCTTAATCACTTATGACCGTTCTTCAAGCCGCTGGTCTGCCTATATCAGTTCACTCACGAGCCTTCTACTTATAACCGTTAGAAAAGCCGGGGACCAAACGAAGTGGAAGGCGCTACAAAGGTACTAAGTAACAGACTTGACTTGCTATTATATATACGACTACGAATAAGAAAGAAAATCGTATTCAAATAAAACATAATTTTTTAAGCATGTCTTGATGAGTATATACTGTTATGTACCTCAATTATCTGTGGCAACTTACTTGATTATTAAGTATTTAAATAAATATATGAATTTAAAACAACTGCACTTTTTTGTGAATTTAATTTGCACATGTTCATAATTATATAAAAATATATCCTCGGTAAATAAAATAAAATCTATCGTAGCTCATAATTACTTAAAGCATCTTTTAAAATGCATTGTTTAAAAAAACTACATTAAAAATTCAAATACTTATGACAAAAGTACTATTTATATATAGTACTATTACGACAAAAAATTAAATTTTAAACTGTGCTCAGTGAATTATTATTTCGTATATGTTTTTTGGAACTTTGTGTTTGCTATTATTTGCAAATATATGACATTATTTTTATTATTTATTATGACAAAGAATAATCAGGCATTACTGGTTTATATGTAAAGTTATAACAATGGATTTATAGAAAAAAAAATTTGACCACTGTCCGCTTTCGTGGCAAAATATTTACAGAGATAGGATCTGTGGTCGAAATTAATATATCAAACGGGTCTAGAGAAAATATATCGGAATATCTAAAATAAAAACATATTATTTTCAGCTTAAACACAACAATACCACGAAATTAAATACGGGTAAACCACCTGTATGTGTCGGGCTTAGAATGATCTGTTGAGTGGTCGATTTATTAAGTAATAAATAAAAATTAAAAATAATAATTAAACCGAATTAAAAAATTATTAACTTCATGTTTACTAAAGTATCTTATAAAATCACAAAAATAATAATCTGCCAATAATTATATGGATATGAGTTTAATCAAGAGGATAAGTAATTAAAAAAAATAACATCAAATTTCAATATTCTCTTGATGGGTTTGTGCAAGCCCATTTGAATAGGCACCACCCACTCATCCGATATTTTACCGCCAAACAGCAATACTAAGTATCATTGTGTTCCGGTTTAAATGGTGAGTGAGCCAGTGTTACTACATGCACAACGGATATAACATCTTAGTTCCCAAGGTTGGTGGCACATTGCCGATGTAAGGAATGTTTTATATTTCTTATAACGCCATTGTCTATGGCCAGTGGTGAACACTTACCATCAGGTAACTCTTTTGTTCTTCCACATATATAATTAAAAAAACCAGTCGTTTGTTTTGTTTTGAATCGATCGAAATCGATTCTTATATTATTGAGAAATAAAACAAATCCATTTTAAACATACAACACATAGCATAACAGGATATAACTCCTGTTTATTATTGTTATACATCAAAGAAAAATATATGAAATGACTTGGAGACCTACCTCAATAGAATATAGCTTAAAAAAAAATTAAGCGTCAATTTTTTTTTAAGTCGATTGAATTAGCAATTCATTGCGTCTATATTGCCAATGTATTGAGTATAAAGTTATGTACCGTGATAAATATAATTTGATATAAATCTAAACACATTTGTATAAATTTGTGTACTAACTTGACTGATATGCGTGTGTTTTTTTTAATACAAAAATAAATATGGGAAATTTAAAAACAAAGGCCTTATAAATATTCAAAATAATAATTATATATTAACTATGCGAATTAATTAGCTATTCATTAAATACTTAGTTGAGAATTATTAGTTAAGATTTAGTATTTTATTGAACAAAAGCCATCAAAATTATTCGAATTCATTATATTCAATTGATATTCTTAATTTGAATACACTAATCATATACAAACTTTTTATATTCACACGAAACCATGAATACAATAATGGAAATATATTTGCTATATTGTCTTTAGAATTTGAATCACTTTCTCGCGCTAAGCAGTTTTAATGTACCAATAATTGAATAACATTCTTTATTATGATTCATCGCTGACGTCTTTCTCCCTCCACCCCATCTATAGATACCTATATTTCGTATAAAGGAGAATGTAAATACTCGCCTAAGCCAATACAAAACTAATCTTTGATTTATCTATAACTAATTGTCGTCCGCGGCTTCTCTTGCGTTTTTGGAATTAAACTTCAGGTGTTACGCATAAAATAGTAGCCTATGCCTTTCCTTGGGGTTCAAACTTGCCACCAAACTTGCCACAAACTTCATACCGAATTTCATAAAATTCCATTTAATGGTTTGGCCTTGAAAACGTAAGAGACAAACAGACAGAATTACTTTCGCGTTTATAATATTAGTAAATATTTGATTACAGACGTATTCGTTAAGATGTCACCGTAAAAAAGTAAAAAGTTATTAAAACTAACTTCAATATTATCTTGACAGTGTTTTTTTTTGTAATATATTTATTACTGCTCATAGGAATAAAATAATAATGACGTGTTATTACATAAATAACCCTACTGCTATAAAATAATTATTAGTTCCTTTTCATAAAAAACAATATTAGCTTTGAAATCAATGCAGAGAAACAGACTCTACACAAAAGAAACCAAGACACAACTTTTATATGTGTACATCACAAGACTTTTTTTCTATAAGACGATTCTATGAAAATATAAATGAATCTTATTTCTATTATCTTTATAAAAAAAACGAGTAAATTCGAATTTAGATGCACATCAAGTAATTTTTAAATTTAGAATAATTAAAAATGAAATAAAACATCCGAGCATTTTTAAATTACAGGCGGTTGATACAGACACGACAAAAAATAACCACCTTTATCGAATACCAACATTATTATTATTAGTACAAATAATTAGTTAATTGCATAATACATGCAATAAGGAAGTCGATTCTTAAAATAAATAAAAACTATATTCCTTCTATAGACGAAAAGTGCATATTACAAGCTACTATGACAGAGCGTAGCGGATTAGGTTTCAATTTAGTTTCAATATCTCTGTTCCGTATTTAATTATTAATATTATATTAATAATAATAATTAAAGTATTAATTCACTTAATTTTAAACAACGCTTGTTTACATATATTTACGTTTTTTTTTTAATTTAAACTCTGTGGACATTATTAACGCGGTGTCAACTCTTATTCTATAGTCGATGAAGACATGTAGCCTTAGCAATATGAGCTATAAACTGCTGTAAATACAACTAGGCTATAAATAAAAACATCATTGATAGCTTAGGTTATAGTTATAAATTAAAAAAAACTATTATCAAAAATCGTACCTTGCGTTGTACTAAAACAGATTTGATATTCATATACCTAATATACGTCTAATGTGCCTGCTTAAATTGTAAAACCCGAAACTCATTATTGATTTTATTTTGATTCATTTTTACGTTAGGTATATGTACCTAAAAGTTTTACAAACGTCTTTAAATGAACATAGACCACTAAGAACAGTTATTTAATATTATTAAAAAATAATGTTTATAAAAATAATTTACCTGAATTGTAGAAACGCCTTGAATTATGCACATTTCACGTTATAAAGTATTAATTAAACATATTACTTTAAATGAACTCTTAAAACTAACACAAATCCCCGCAATAATTTTCAGATATGATTCAGATATTTTGTGAATTAAAATGCAACTAAAGTAAAAGTCACACACGACGTCTAGCAATGCATAGAGTCGCTCAGATAACCACTTTAACTATCGAATAATTATTTATTTCGGTTGCAAATAAGTTTGGCGCATACACGTAGCGAATTGGCTTTATTGAAGCGCATCTGTCTGCAAACGTTCATTGTAAGTCGGGAGGGTAGCGACGTAGTCGAGACGTTACGTGTCCTTTACGGCACGTGAAGCACACTTTATTCTAACCACATATATTTTCCTTAATTATCATTAATTGTTATTTATAAGGCCTAGTGCGTTTCAAATAGAAAATAAACGCAAATATTGTAAACTAAAACTATACCGAGATTTAGTTGATTTAATCGAAATAATTATTTTATAAAGTTAACTGATTCTTATGCATATTTATCAAATAATAATATTTAGAATTTAACAGATGATTTTTTTTAAAAAAGTACCAGTTGTTATGAAGTTTATTACAAATAAATTTAAAAGTATGTTGTGTTCGGAGTAAACTTGTTCTTGTGCGTTGAGTTAATCAAGTGGAACATGATTATGTTTTCAATAGTTGAAAATTTCATGGCGAACTCGATAACAATGATGTAAGCCGTAGGCTTATCGAGTGAATCACTAGTTTTCCTGATCGTGTTTCGGACCTACCTATAAAATAACGGTGTGCGGAGTGCGCGTACGGCTGAAGTGCGAGGTTGCGCTAGGGCGCTCAGGATCGACGGCGGGCGGCGCACAAACACTCACATTCAAATATTCGTCTAACCTTGATGCGAATCGGCGCACTCCGGGTTCCATCCGACGACGGTCGTCGATACAGACGGGTCGAAGGGCTCGCTTCAGGTGTAACAGTGAAAGCGGCACCAGCGAGGTTCGGGCGTTAAGAGTATCGAAGGGGCTCGTTAAGCGTAGCGGCGCGGGCGTCGGGCCGGACGGCAGGCGCATCGGCGCGCCGCCACCGGCGGTGTGGTCGCGAGGCTGCGGCGCGACGGCCGCGCTACATGTCACGGTGCGGCGAGCGCGCTCTTCGCGCCGTGGTCACCGACTCACAGTGGCGTCGCCGTCCTACTGTCTGCCCGACGGCCGGGACGGCGGCGCGCGTTGCACCGCCCCGCTGCACTCCGCCTGCCCCCCTGCCGCTGTGCCCCCTCCGCCCCCTCCTCCCGTCGCGCTTCACCCGCTCCGCCCCGAAGAATTTTCCGCATCGGGTGGGAAAAATCGATTGTGCAGCGAGCCCCGAATAATTTCGGCAAGACGCACGGCGCCCTTGCGTCCTCCTCGTCGCCGTCGCCGCGGCCGCCGGGGCCGCCGTGGCCGCCGCGCCGGTCAAGCGCAGCGCGGTAGCGGTCGCTTTAACTTTAGCAACTTTATGAACAGCTTTACTGACTTTTTTAAAGACACTATTAAGTACACTTAAATTAGAAATAAATTCGAGAACTTATATATGATATATATGTATTATAAAAGATGACTATAATTTACAAAAGAAAAAGTAATAAATTATATTTAGACTTAAAATATAGTGTAATGTAAAAGTGATATCTATTATTTTTTCAGCATCATTTTATAACTCAAATTCAAAGTTTTTTAGCTAACATAAAAAAAGTGTTTCTAGTCTTACTCGTATTTATATATTAAACATATGCACCTCACAGCCTTTAAAAGTTGACACAATAAGTTTATTACTCACATTCCGTAATATTTCACTAAATTATGACACGTACGTTTATTTTAATGACCTTATTTGTGCACAATATAACCTGTATTATTCCAAGTATTTCTAGTTTTGATAAGTTTTACGAATTCAAGATCAGCAATTTACCGGTCAATTTGAAATTACTTTAATTAATTATTATTTATTTTTACAAACTTTATTTCTTAGAAATAGTTATTGAGCATTATTTTTCTAAGAAAATAATTAAAATTGCATAAAAATTATGCGATTCTTTTATTTTATATAATATTTTTTTTTGCAGAATGTTTTTTTTTTTTAAACATTACGGACACATTTTTGACTTAAAACACATTACTGGATTAATTCGTGTTTATTGTGTTTTACTAAGACAACTGCATATTATTTTGAAACTTATTCAGATTGATTTCGTATCTTAAATTAACATGCCTTACATCAACCTAATTACCTAAAATAATTATAAAATTTTAAATCATTCAAATCTTTCCACTGGTCATAATAAATACACAACCAAGACTCGACACAGACCTTCCTATATAATAATTTTTCACGAATAGGGATCGAATTCGTGAATCGAATCGAATCGTCACGTTAAAGCCAGATACAGATCTGTCAAAAGTGGTTAGACCAGTGACAGTCAGGTGCAGTACGAGTCATTTAGGAATGATTATTTTTTAATTTAATATCATTGCCATATAAAAATAAGCAAAATACAAATCAATCATACTTATACCACACAGGTTTTATTATGGAAATAAATCGTTGTAATTTTTTTAACCTTACGCCAATCATACGTTTTAAATATAAGACATTTCAAGCATTTTACTCATCTTTGTACAAAATTATGAGGTTTTAATTCATGATCGTAACTTGCACGTCCCTCGCACGAAACATTTAGCTGCTGGGCAAAATTGTCAACACGATAGTGAAAGCAAAAAGTAATTCTCTATTAACCCAATGTCATCACTATAATAATCATTATATAACAAATATATAACATACGCTACAGTTTAAAATAAGTATAACTTAATATATATGTACATATATATTAATACTTAATATATACATTACATAAAATTAGAAATTATTTAAGACATTAGGAATTCTCTAGTAATATTACTAGAGAATTCCAAATTTTATTCAAGTTGATTAAAAAATATATATTTATATATATTATTGTATAAATTATACAAATAATTAATGTTATCAAAATAATTAAATTTTCATTTACTTAGTACCTTTTTATATTTACCTAATAAACGAATTAATTTATTTTATTATTCTTTGAATATGTGAACGTATGTAAATAATCATTATTATTTTTTTAATAGATTTAGCGGCTAATTTTTTTTTTTTTTCCTTACTTAATCAAATCTATAAAAAATAAATTCTACGTATCTCAATGCCCTTCCAAGTGCATAGTAAAATTTAAAATTACTTTGAAAGTTGTGACATAGTAAACCTAAAGAATAGAAACTCGTAAGCTAGTAAGTTAGTTGTGTTATTGCATGCACTTGAACTTGGTTAATTGTGAGGGTATCTTGTGCATGGTATACACGGAGCGCGAATTCAAATCCAACCTTTTGAAAGATGTAATTTCTGAATTTAAAGTTGGTTTTTCAACTTTTGTTTTATTGCAATATCATTTATTTAAAAAAGGAACGTGGTAAATATTCTACACAAACCTTTATATAATTTATAAACAGACACATTTTTTTTTTTTTGAAGCCCTAATTAATTGAATTTATTTAGTGGTTAATTTATGCTAAACCTATTTGAGTATCAGCCAGTAAATATCCCACAAGTGGGCGAAGACTCCAGTTAAGTAAAAAAGTATACAATTTTAACACTTATAACCTATCTTGACATAAAAAAAGTAAAAATTATTGCTGCATTGCAAGTTTTCGAACTTCTTCATTTCATATCAAATAAATTTTAATTAAAGTTATAATGATATAAACAGTTATCAATAAAATAAAAAAAAAGAGTCAGGGATAATTATTTTTAAATATATATATTTTTAGACATAAATGATTGTCAATAAATAATTTCGATAAAATTAATGAATATTACAAACTTGTATAAAATATTCATTAAAAAGATTCATGACATGTGTTTTTGTTTAAGTTAAACGGTCTAAAAATGTCAAATTCGCTTAAATTAATTCACATTATCGAAGCAAGCAAAATAATGATTCTCAGAATGTTACATCAATGTCTGTTAGTGGGTGTTGTGTTTCTATTATAGGTAAAAATAATTAGCACTGTTATTTGTCGACAGTTATGGTTTTCGTATGATATTTTATACTTTATGAATTTAGGGAATATAGTTTTTATTATAATTACGTAATACTCGAAACTCGTGAATGTCCACAGATGGACAAAAGCCGTTTCTATTCTTAAAAAGATTTGTGGCTTACTCCACCAATCTGCTGCAATACGAGATTTTTAAAATTTATCATAAATAGGCACACTAGCAAATACCAGCAACCACCACCAACCATAGAGAAAGTCTCTGGAAGTATTTTCCGTCAACGCATCACTGACCTTTTGAACTAAGATATTTTGTCCCTTGTTACACTGGCTAACTGACCCTTCAAACTTAGACATAATGACAATAAGTATTGCTGTTTGGCGGTAGAATAAGTTGTGTCATATTAGTGTATAAACTCGTACCGAAATTAATCTAACACATGCAATTTTCTTACGACGTTTTCTTAACCGTTGAGAGTCGAGATGAATTATAAACGCAAATTAAACTCATGAAAGTTCGATGCTTGCCGAGATATGAACCTGTGAATATTAGGTAATATTCACTGGACTTTAGCATTTCTTAAGCTAAATTTCTTAATTTTATTTATAATATTACAATCAGTACGATAACAATCTAATTAATAAAAGTTAATAATAAAAGAAGATCGGCGGGCGTATGTATGCGTGCGTGTATAATTGTGTGTGTTTGCTTGTTTTTACGTCTATCTGTTATAGTATCTAGAAAAACAAATAGATAAATGTGGTATGATTCGTAAACAAAATGAGCTATAATATTTCAATTACTATTATTTATACATTATTGAATCAAAGGTTAAAACATGAAATTAAAGTTATAAAAAAAAATATATTGTATTTATAAATGCCATAACTTGTACCCACAAATTAATATTTAAATACATTTATGACTTAGCAAATATAACGACAAATTTATTTGACTCCGCGTTCGTACTTCTATTATGAATATCTCGACGGAAAAATCTAATATTTTTTTTGTCCAAATTAACCACATTGAACTTGCTCGGATTTAAAGCAATCTTTGACTGAGATCCGCGTGTTCAATCCACGGGGCTATCACGGCTCAAATAAAACTAAAGCCTTTACTAATTTGCAAAGCTGTAATTGATAATTTTAAATACACAGACAACCGTAAGCAAACACAATAAATGTATTACTTTCTATGATATGTAATTAGGATATAATTTTATACAAAGTATATCAACTTACCGTAAAAACCTGTTTTGGCCAAGCTAGCGCAGGTACAATGTCTAGACTTTTCCTTGACTTTTACTTTGTTTCCAAACGTAACGAATAATATAATCGCTCATATTAATATTAAACTAAAAAAAAAGATTAAGTACAATAAAACACAAAATATTTTTTTATGATTAAAAACTTCGTACGTCTAACTTTACAACGAGCGTCTGTGACATATTCGATCAATATACTGTTTCTCCGAAACTAGCCGTCGTTGCATTCGCAAATCTGCGGTCATTAGGGTAGGTCAAAGCTCTAAGGGCTTTGCCCTGAAGAGTTCAAAATACGTTTAAAATTTCAGCCTACAGCCCGAGGTTTATAGACGTCTGGATTGAGATAGCATTGTTTGAATAATGAATAAAAAATTATAACGATATTTTATGCTTTAATAGAATAGATTAAATTAAATACAAATCAAAGACAACAGTAATAGATTTGCTTGTTATTTTACAAATACAATTATATTAAATTTTACTAGAGAATCAATCGGTAATTTCATTAAAATGACTGTCTGTTTCTATCCCACAACTGGGATAAGTAACGATTCTTTTCCATTAAAGGTGATGGTTTGCAGCTTCCGCCACACCATAGCGGTTTGGTCGAAACTCATGTGGTAGATTCTCATCCGGAGTATGCGCGTTTTCTGAAAGGTTAACGGTTAAAGGGTTAACCTGATTTGTATCCGCAATCTTAGGTTAAGATTCATGACTTCTAAGTACTGAGCCATCTTGAAACTCACCAAGCTAAAGGCTAATATTCTTTCCAGTAAAATTTTCGAAGAAGTTATGGAGGTACATACCTTTTTCATACTATAGCCGAAATACTTATAACTATTAATAACTCATAAAGCAATATAAATTATTATAATTATATTCTATACATTTTAATGTAATTATATTTTAAAACTAATATTACATGCAATTAGTGAATTTAAGTCAGATTCTGACTTAAGTTTACTTATTTGTAAAATTATTTTCTTAAAAAGGTTATATTTTATTATTTATTAATACGTTAAGGTCGTTCAAAATCGTTAAATTCACTGGCTAGATAATACTATTGAATATTTATGTATTTTTTTATACCTCTTGATCATTACCTTTTTAATAATATAGTTGTTAACTAAAGTTAAACTAAAGCTATAGCTTTAAGTATTAACAAATTTATTATTTTTATATGATCTATACACACATCTGTATGATTCTTCTGTACTGTAGATGGCGCTGCGATCGATTATTTTTAACAAAAAAAAATCATATTTCACTCGTTCGAATTCAGTTTGAAATAAATATTTTTTGACAACTTCGCTGATGTAGTGGTTATAAGGCTGCAATTCCGAGGTTGCTGGTTCAAACCCCGGGTCAATAAACAAACTTTGAGTTGTTTTGTCAAGAAATGATCAGGTTTTCAGAACTCGTTTCGGTTGTATCGGATTGGTATCCTATCGTATTCTAAGAGTAAGGGAATGGTGGGTGTACTTATATTTGCACAAAAACCTTTTAAGTTGACTATTCTTTGTCAGAAAGGCTATCGTGACTGAAATAGGTCAGTAATTATGTAAAAAGTATCTCTAAATTAATTAATTATTAAAAAATATACTAATATGGAAATTATATTTGACAAAGTTTTTAAGCACACACATACATGATATACAAGATACATTGTTTAAGTTTTCTTATAAATAAATTTAAAAACTTTACGGATAATAAACGTGTAGTTAGAATTCATTGATTTCCATACAAGACTAAAATGACAAATGTTGAGTTTGTTTCAGAAAAAGACTAAGTATTGAGTTTCTTACAGATTCTTCTTGGTAGAATCTACGTCGAACCGGCTGCTTTATATTTAATTTATGATTATTGAAAAGTTTTTATAAGAGCCTACTTGAAGAAAGATTATTTTGAATTTATATTTTCAAATAAAGAATGTCGTAGAAAAGTCCTTGCGTTAATGAGTTCGACGCATCGCACTTACTAGCATTCGAGAGATTCATTTCAATATTTTCTTATTTTATTTCATTAATTACCAAGCTGTGTGCGGGTTTCGCTTCATACTGGCTTTATACATTTTTCATATCATTCTCCATTTTGACTGATGGTTATGATTACTACAATGCTATTACGTAGACACTCACTTCGCATGTCACTCGTGAAATGCTGTAAATTAAGTTACGGTGATACGCTATTTTGATTTGTGTATTGCGTATCCTTAAAATTATTGTCAATGTCACGTAACTCTTTCTGATATTTCTGTATCGTGTTGTGTGGTGAATTTCGAGTTTATTAATTCAGAGTAGTTATTCTGATAGCTTCTTATAAAAGGATTGTGTAATGCTTTGTGAAGTATCCAAATCGATTTCCAAACTTCGGAGATTAAATATTAGAACTATGCAATCGCCAGCTTTATTATGTACTTAATTATATTAAAGATTTGAGATGGCCCAGTGGTTAGAACGCGTGCATCTTAACCAACGATTTCGGGTTCCATCCCAGGCAAGCACCACTGAATTTTCATGTGCTTAATTTGTGTGTAATAATTCATATTCATAAAAAATGTAAAAAAAGCGATGTTGTATGTTTCATATAGAAATAATACGTATGCTAAATATTTCTTTATGATTTTAATTAATATTTTTAAATAAAGTTAATATCTTAGTAGTATTTAAAAAACGTAATATAATATTTTATTTGTTATATATTATAATTTAACCGAAAAAAAAAATGTATGTACCGCGAATTAAAACAATGTATTCGTATTTCCATATTTAACTTTTAAAATATTCTGTTTCTTTCTTAAAATTAAACATAATGAATAAAACGGAATGGTTATTTGATTTTATTATTATTAAGATATAACACTAGTTAGGCTATACAAGCTCATGAGGTGCCAAATACAAATCCGGATCGACCCAATAAACAGTCTAGCTGATCAGCTCTCGCGTGCCTTCCGTATGCCTTAATAAACTTTTTAATGAAAACAAACCGCTTATTTAGAACACGTGTAATTCTTCGATAATCTCTCTCTTTGTTGACTTTTAATTGAAATAAAAAAAATACACGAACAGACGTACAGAACTTTCGGCTGATATACCTAGTAGTACAAAATGTTAGACAATTTTTAAGAGTAATTATATATTAGTATGTATAAGCAGATAATTTATTTATAGAGCTGCGATTTTTTAAATTTTTCAATATATGTATGTACATAACATATATCATATAAATGATTAAATGAAGTTTCTTTTTAATTTAATTATCGGGAAACAAACAATACAATAGAACAGTAATATTAAAAAAACAATAAAACAACACATAAAATAATCAAGTTCTAACCAAATCTAATATCTAATACAAATAAAAAGTAGGAAGTAATTAATTACAAGATCAAAAACCAAAAAAAAATTAAAAACATAAAAAACAATGATTACATAAGACAAGTTAACATTCATTGATTTAAGAATTCATTTAATGTTCCTTTTAAAACTAAAAAGGGAACATGTAAATATTTTATTTTATTTTCAGTAGGATGACCAACAGTAGATACAATATCACATCAAAATAAAAAAATACATTTCAAAATAACCTTGGCAAATATTCTACTACATATTTAAAGGTAGTCTCATGCACTATCACATCGCACAATATGTATTAAAAATATAAATTAAACAAAATCAATGATTAGAGATAAGAATTATAATACACTTTTTTTACTTTTATATATTAAATAATAATTAATAAAACCAATAAGCATTAGCATTAGCAGCCCGTAAATGTCCCACTGCTGGGATAAAGGCCTCTTCTCCCTTTGAGGAGGAGGTTTGGAGCATATTCCACCACGCTGCTCCAATGCGGGTTGGCGGAATACACATGTGGCAGAATTTCGTTGAAATTAGACACATGCAGGTTTCCTCACGATGTAATCCTTCACCGCCGAGCACGAGATGAATTATAAACACAAATTAAGCACATGAAATTTCAGCGGTGCCTGCCTGGGTTTGAACCCGAAATCATCGGTTAAGATGCACGCGTTCTAACCACTGGGCCATCTCGGCTCTTAAACCAATAAGATATACCATAAAATAAGAAATGAGCATGATTCGATTGAATTAAAAATACATCTATAGTGTTATTTTTTTTGTGTGAGAATCCCTTATCACTTGTCCCGTGAGTCTTACCTTCTGTTAGCTATTATTTCACTTCGTCCGTAAGTAAGTGGGGTCTTGCAATCGACCTTTCAACCAGTTCCACCTAACCGATTGAGCGAAAATTTTGCGAGACAATTTCGGTACTGGGCTTTACAATCTTCTTTATGATGAATCATTCATAATGGCTACAAATACTACTTTTAAAATGTTTCTTTTGAACTGTTACTTTGTACTTCTTGATATTAAAATGCTATTTAATATATATTTTTGTTCCGACATAAAAAATAATTTGGAAGCTATGTTTGTCTATTTTTTTTAAATTGTTGTTACAGTTTATTCAAAAGACACTAATATAAAATATTTTATGATTTTTTATAACATAACCTAATACCACTCACACAAAGCAAATAAACCACTTTCGTTCAGCATTTTAACACATTGACATGCCAGAAATTCGTGCAACTAATATATTTTGTACTAGTGTTAATTACCTCTTTACAGAACTGTAGGCTTGAATTATATATTTTTTGAATTTTTTACTTCTTTTAGAATAACAAATGAATAACTTAGAAAGATTAACATAAAACAGTTAGTGGGTGGCATACGATCTCGTCGTGGCTACAAAGTCAGCATCGCCGTTTCTCGGAAGTATTGAGACGTGATACCCGCTTATATTTTATAACACGCCTTGTGCAATCTATTCGGACAATGATTGTGTTACCACTTAACCAATTGGGGTGACAAATAACATTCTTATAGTGTAATATTACTTACCCGCTTTTTACTCGACTACAGAAAAAAATACGAATCAAAAATCGAAATCAAAATATACTTTATTCTTTAGGTAAGTAGGTTCTGACAAGTACTTTTGATAATTATGTCAGTTTCAAGGTTAAATTTAACGTAATGTTGCTGTTAACATACTAGATTCACTGGTTATTCATTTTCATCGAGTTGTTTTATTACATATGGTTTTTATCGTGGTGTGCGTTGATCATGACATCTTTTAAAAAAACAGTATTTTGTTAAAAGAAGTCATAATCAACGCACACCACGATAAAAACCATACCCATACCATAACCTACATCAGCTAATTTCAAGGACAACTCTGCCAGCCATCAGAGGTAATTCTATAATAATAATAGATACATGATTATATTTTTTACCGAATAATATTGAATTCACGTTTTATTATCAAGAAATTCTTCAATGAGACAATTTTTTACTGCTGAAGTTTCCAGAATAAAAAGTCTCAATTTATTCAAAGAGAGTGTAAATAGTCTAATATTTTACACCGAAAATCTTTTGATAACAATAAGAAGACGAATTTTAAATTACTGATCGAATTTCGAAGAATTTTGCAACGGTCGCTAATGTCGGCCGTTGTAAATAATATTTTTTATCAATCTTTGCAAAATTAAAAACGTGATATATAAATCCCTTTTTTACTTTTAGATATTTTAATTCTAAGAAACATTATATATTTTATACACGTTTTATATATTTTTGACATTGGATTCATTGTAATTGCGTTTACATTTTTTTTATTTGCCTTATTAATTACGATAGTAATATTTACATCGATCACCAAATGTAACGATTTATTTTGGAAGCCTTTGCGCTGAATCCATGACAGACGCAATTCAGCCATCAGTTATTTATTGCTTATAATTCTTTGTACTTTGTATTGTTCTGTTCCAATAACAGAAGTATGAGCTGTACTACGGATATAAAATTCATTATCCTATGATTTATAGTATATTGACAATATCAAATACATGTACGTATCGCCCGCGGCCTCGTTCTGCCTATGTCCTTCCTTGGAGTTCAAGCGAACACACTTTCCTTCACACGAAATTTCATTAAATTTAGTTAGTTTTGGCCGTGAAAGAGCAATTGACATACAGACAGAGATATTTTCGCATTTATAATATTAAGTATAGATTAATGAATAATATACTTTTAGACGTGGTCCATTAACGAAACATCAAAATCATGATAAAAAAGCAATTTTTCTTGAGATGTTTCCGCATTGAACTAAAACGCTGTGAGCGTATGTGAGCTAAAACAACCAAAAATGTAAAAATAAAATTTATTATTATTGTATTTATTTAGATGTTGATCCACGACTGCCACAGCTGCTATACAAGTGTTGTATCCGGATCGAAGTGATAGCTGAAACAAAACTAGAATATTATATATAAACGAGATGATCTAAATCTAATCATAAACAGTGGAGTGTTGTTATAGACAAAACCAATATTGTGATTAAGTTTTTTTCCTACTATTTACGTACGCCTCAAGTGCGGGAAATACCGCGAAGAGTTCAATAGCTCACAAAACAATGACGTCATAAAGTTTATGATATAAGTACTATCGCATAAATTGCAAATTGCTTTGTGTAACAATAGGACAATTAGTATAAAAATATTATCTAAGAACATACGCAGCTATTAATAATAAAGTGTGTTACATCATTGCATATAAGTATAAATGATTGTATTATCAACATCATCTACTGCTTTCTTTATCCTAGTATAGGATTATCTCTCCGTAAGTCATCTGCCTAGGGCCTGTGCCAATCTGGTCCAGATTTTGACCCAGACATTGTATTGTATTGTAAGTAAATATCTAAGCATCTAATACACTGAGTTTTGCTATTGAATTGGAATTTTCTTTAAAACATTTTAAAACCATATTGTTATTAGGTAAAAGTCTCAAATATAGTAAAATTTATTTATCACAGAATAGTTGTTATAACGTTGTTATATATTTTATACAGAAATAATAAAAAAAACGAGGTAAATTTTTCTGCTCTTATTAGGATTTTTTAAATAAGATTCTCAAATGGGTCACCAGTAAGTGGTCACGACCGCCCATGGACAATGGGAATGCAAGAAATTTTAAGCAATGACAACTAAAATGGTATGTCTTCGGGCCTGTAGAAACACTGTATTGCCCTTGAAACCGGAACACAACAATCAAATTTATATAATGATGATTGTTGTCTATTTTTATATAATGAGTGGGACATCCCACTAATATCCAAATTCATTAAATTCCCAAATCTTTGGTTGAACTTCGTGAAGCTCTTTCGGGGCACCTACAAAACCAGGCTTGCACAATGCTCTGCCAACTGGTAAATATTAATAAAAAAGAATCTCCAATAAATTCTAGAATTTTTCTTTTTATAATATATCACTCTCTACCATAAACATGTTATTCGTGAGAAATTATATATGTATTCTGTCATTGAATGGGAGCAAACATTTCAAGTATACCAGAATCATGTGTATGCGTATGACGTTTTTCTCTTTCTGACTTACCGCAGGGTACCATTCACCTGTTGACAGGCTCGTTGACATTTGACACTTATTAGCGTTTGTGGATATTGCTGCGAAAAGTTCACATAACTTTACTCGAACAAAATTTGTCGTTGAAATTATACGAAATCAAAGCTGCTAACATTATTCAAGAATAAAAATTAATATTTCGAACGATCCGTTTAATACATCTAATAACATTTAATTAGGTAAACAAAATTGTGGCAAAAGCTAATAAAAATACTGTAAAAGATCTGTCTCACTTCAGTTTTATTTAGAAGCCGGATAGAGAATAAGGTAAACGAAATTTACAATCTTATATTGCTTTTCCAGGCTTTATAGGTTTAAAGTGAATAAAGAGTTTTGTCACCTTAATAAAACCAAGAAATATTAGAGTTGTTTGGATAAATATGAGCAGATATATCTAATGCTAATATTTTACATTTGTATCAGATTGGCATCAGACAATCAATTCTTAGACGAAAACCAAATGCGTGAAAAAAATACTAATAATATTAAGATAAGACTTCCTACTGCGATAATGCATATTTCCCAACAAAGTTTTCAGAAAAAGTAACCAATTCAAGATTTCATCTAAAGGAATACTCTTTTCAATTAGCAGTATTCGATTATGCCATACAAACCAAAAATGTCAATCATTACAAAACAATCCAGGAACTGTCCAGTAGTTCGGGAACCTACTAAATAGATTTTATTACGATCGAAAACAGTTGAATCGAATATAGAGCTGTACCGAATAATTTATGATTTCTAAATATCTGTGTATTAACAACACACTTCCATTAAATATCCCACGGCCTTGGTACACACTAAGTAAGTTAGAGTTAAGTAAGGTACTGCAGGACAAGCATTACAATGTAAAAGCAGATATATGTACAAATGCTCATAGATATTGATATCGAGGAAATTTTAAGCATTCCTTACATCGCCAATACGCCATCATCTTTAGGAACCAAAATGTTAACTAAAAACAACAGCATTACACTAAATAAAAGTGACATACTTCTAGTCAACCCACGCAGCTGACGCAAGCTGGGAATTCACCTCATCAATTATATATACCAGACAGGAATTCCTGAAAATACATCACCAGCAGAACAAATTGAAAAACATTATGTGACTCAAAAGATATGTCAATGTGTATGCCAACCTTTAACGACGCATTTTCTCAGACAATGGTTTAGGATGTATATATCTTCATCACCTTGAATACTTTTAAACATGTGAAGATGATATAAAGGTGGATAGTTGTAGCACAATCAAAGATCTGCAGAAGAATTTGATCAATCAATCGACAAAAATATGCCTTTTGCCCTTTGGGCGGTTAATAAGATGTCCACAAGATTGAAGGATTGAGGATGGATTGATAAGATCAAAAACTAGAGCTATTTTTGTAGAGAAGTTTAGGGATAACTTGGACAACCTATAGTACTCCAATTGGTCGTTACCTTATATGATGAGTGAGCAGTAGATCTAAAACTACTGCCGGAAAAGAAAAAGAATCTTGCTAAGCTGTTATGAAGACATTTGATGCAAATTTTGTACGCAAATAAGCCAGTTCTACCTACAGCGTCACAAGTGGAAGTGTTCTGGGGTTCATAAAATTCTTTTAACCTGGTTACAGAAATCATATAGTTAAATATTTGTTTGGCCACGGTTTTTGATCACCACCGCCCATAGATATTGGCATCCCTTACATCGCCCACCTGCCAACAACCTTGGGAAGTAAGATATTGCTTATGCTTTTAATTACACTGTTTCTCTCACCCTTCAAACCGAACCGCAGTACCAAATACATATACATATTTGTCGGTAGACTATGTCATGAGTGTATGTTACCTACTTAGTCGGGATTGCTCAAAGTCCTGCTACAAAGTAAATGTAAATACCGTTGTAAATACCGACGATTGTCGTTGTAAAGACTATTTTGAATGGGATGTAAGGTGACCATATACTATCTCGTAGTAAGCTTGTTTACAGGTATGCCTTACTAAAATCAATTTAAAAAAAAACATCGACTGCACATAGCCGATAGCGCTATGCTTTTGAATAACTGCAGTATGCAGTTTTAAATACGACGCACCCATTCGTGCTAAGCGACCGTGAGACTTGCAAAGTACGGAATATTTTATCCACGTAATAATATCATTAAATTCATATTTATAATCTACTATTGGAAATAAATACTGTTTTTTTTTTCATATATTTAAAATATTGTAGTTGAGACTGCCAAAGCTGCCTTTTTACAGAAGTCTGCATAAGGCGTTAAAACAGTCTTAATATTATAAAATTAAAATTATGATTTTATGGTGGAAATGTTATTAAGAAAACGATGGGACTGTCATATATTATTATATTAGAACGCGTGCATCTTAACCGATGATTTCGGGTTCAAACCCAGGCAGGCACCACTGAATTTTCATGTGCTTAATTTGTGTTTATTATTCATCTCGTGCTCGGAGGTGAAGGAAAACATCGTGAGGAAACCTGCATGTGTCTAATTTCAACGAAATTCTACCACATGTGTATTCCGCCAACCCGCATTGGAGCAGCGTGGTGGAATATGCTCCAAACCTTCTCCTCAAAGGGAGAAGAGGCCTTTATCCCAGCAGTGGGACATTTACGGGCTGCTAATGCTAATGCTAATGCTCTAAGAAGTAAAACAAAAAAAAATCTCACCTTTGGCTTTTTGTCTATATAAAGTTTAAGTGGTTTCTATTTATAAAATTATTGAAATCAATGCTTTTCAACTTGAACTTTATAAATAATTTGTTGGAAATTTTCATTTGCCATGAATTTTCTTACACAAACATCTCTGAAATTATATTTATATATTAAATATCAGTGTATAATAAGAATACCTAAAACAGTAAAATATAACAAATTCGTAAGAGCCCATACCAGCTACGTGCGTCCCCCTGCCGCCCACACATAACAGTAATCTTTAGCTAAAGCTCAATTTCACTTTCTATCTCCTATATAATATATATGTAGTTCCATAGACGAAATTCAGTGTGTGACTTATACTAAAACAACTTAGGGTTTACCCACACTTCGATTAAAATGAAAAACAAATTGTTATTTTATTATTTTTTTGGTATAGTTATTGTATTGTTATACACTTTTGTGGAATTTATTTTACAGATGAAATCAATAAAACTAAACTATCATGCAATATAGAATTGGAAGTCAGACGGAATCCACCAGTAGGTAAACTACTAACACCTGCTGACTTAGTGATGGTCGAGTCAGATGTTATTTTATTGCAAATAAACTAAACAAAGAATCTACTCCCCCATCAGTTCATCAATCTCCTTAAACTAATCTACAAAGTAAGACCCACTTCTAAGTATCCAGATACTTTAAAAACCTAGAAATCAACCAACGATCTACTCAACCCGTTAATATTTTGAATCCTTTTTGCCTACGAACGAAAGATTCAGCTCAATAACTCTCATTAATGAGCAATGCAGGTCTTAAGATCTTATTATTAATTCATCAACTAAATGCACCGTATCACGAAGCAAATACCCAATGGCTTCGCTCGCATATTCTTCTAGAAAACGAATGCTTTCAACTTGGATGTTAAAAACGCATTTGACAAAGTGTCACTCAACGGCCTGTTATTGACGAATCACTGCTTACATTATCAAGTACATGACACTTGATCTTCCTCTTGCATGGAAAAAAACTAAATAGCCCCTATTATGATGTCTTGTCAATGTGGATGATCTGAAAGTATATCTTTACAGGAGAAACACTTAGGACTTTCGTTTCCATGAGCCCAAGAAGGCCGTAAGTACGACCTTCTTTTTTTGACTAAATTTGTAGCTTGCTGTCAATGACGCTATCTAGGTAAGAATACACAATATCAATTCACAATTTCTGTAAAAAAATACAACTGATTTATTTCGTGCTTTTGTTTCGTTACTTGGCGGTAATGCTTTGTGAAAGCCCGTCTGGGTAAATACTACCCACTCATGATGTATTTTAACGCTTTATCTTTAATATTTTTGTGTTCTAGTTTGAAGGGTTCGAGTGCCAGTGTAACTACAGACACAAGTATCTTTACATCTCAGTTACCAAGGTTGATGATGCATTGGCAATGTAAGAAATGCATAAAACTTCTCACGGCCAATGTCTGTGGACAGTGGTGACCACATACCATTTGGTGGCCCATTAGCCCGTCGCCTACTTATGCTTTAAAAAAAGGTAATGAGTTGAGTAAGCCATAAAATATACTGTCTACGGGCAAGACAAAGTAACACATGGTAAAGTACTTACATAAAATACGCAAGTACATATTTCATAAATAATACATAAGAGAGTATAATGTCTTTTTTTTCAACTTTGTATTCCTACGTGACTATGGTAAAATAATGCCTCCGAAGTACTTTTTTTTTAATTCTTGTAACAACAAATGTATGTACTTTATTTCAAAAACCGCTACGACCGATTCTTCTGCTTAATGTGGATGCAGCCTTTGAAGAAGGGAATTATAATTTATTTTCTCTGCTCCGTAAAGTCGACGAACGCATTAGTGTCATTATAATATACTCATATTAAATTATAACAGGACTGTGTCCGTATGTGATAATTTTATGGTACTATTAATTTTTCCAATAGTACACTGTCTGTTTGTGTGTCTTTGCTTATCCGTTCTGATATTAGATTGTGTTTATTAAATATTATCTTTTTTTTAAACTGGGCATTTTAAACATATCATCTTATTCATATAGAATAATTAACATGAAGTTAAAAAATCAAAGGCTTTGATTTTGGCTGGACTAGATAAGAACGTATCCGTTACGTATCTAGTCACAAAAGTGTTTATTAAGTTACATAGATTAAGAGAAATCAGATAAGAGAAAAAGAAAGAATGAAAAATATAACATTAAACATTAATAACTAGAAACAGAAAATATCATGTAACAATAATAATTATTAATTAAAATAAATAAAAATTTTAAGCTTTCAATAAAATAATATAAAAATATATATATTCGGAGAGATTTTAATATAAAACGTATAATAAATGTGTCTAAAGTTTTTTGAGACTAATTTATAAGCAGATAAACGAAATTTAAGAACTAGTATTTCGACGAAGTCTAGATTTTATCCATTCCGAATATAAGATCGTTGAACCTTGCATATCGACTGCTGAATTTACAACGCGTTTTATCTATTCATGTAGGTAATTTATTCATATTGACAGTGCGTAGGTTGGAAACTTTCAAGGATAATTATATTTTTTTTTTATAATATACATACGACATTTAACTATGTGTTTTTTTAAATATTTAAATGACATTTATTATCAAAACATATTATACAACAAAGTCTCCCCGCCGCGTCTGTCTTTTTGTACGCGACAAACTATAAACGACCGATCGGATTTTCATACAGTTTTAAGCAATTGACAGAGTAATTCGTGTGGAATTAGGAAAGTTTAGGTGTATAATTCATTGAGGTATAATGGCTTGTGCCGTGTAAATTAGTAAATTGTAAATTAGAGTTATAAGTAGGCATTAAGATTATTTAACCCGATCTGGATAGCTATTTACACTTAGCTCTTAAAAGTATGGTATTATTTAAACACGTTCAATGTTTATCAGTGAATTGATAATTCTGTAGTAAACGTCTGCCACGTAAACACTATTATTTTTTTTTATTTCTGTCAATAAAATTAGAAAATCACTAGTTACTCTATAACTTAATAATTAATTATTATTTTGTACGGAATAGTGATATAAATAGAGTAATTTCATTCGAATGTACATTCTTATCGCATCATAAATCAATTGAGATAGTTAAGAAGATAGATAAAAAAGATTTCTGTTTACCGTTCTAATAAAGCTAAGCAATAGCTTATACTAACAAACAACTGTTTTTTCGTAGCGAATACAAAATGTTGCTAATATTAAAAATTATATGAAAAATATGTCATAAAAATAATAATTAAAGATATCATCTTCTTAAAATGTAATTTTGTATATTTGTCACAAAAAATTCTTTAATTAAAGTAATTGAGACGATTTTGCGTCGCTCCGTCCGTGGAAAGTATGAAAGTCGAAGTCAGCGCTAGAGCAGCGACTTGACCTCGCCAAAATTGACATTTTGTTATAATCTACACCCAAAAACACATCCTGGTCAAATTTATTTATATCGGTTTGCTATTTTGTATAACGTTGTATATTGAGGATTCCCCTTAAATATTAAAAAAAACAAAAATTATACAACTATACAAAACATATATGAGAAGTACGTTTCTCTATTACAAAAAAGTGTTATTGTCAATATGCACACATTTATGTTGAATTCATCAATTGACAGATCTTTCGGAATATAATTTTTTTTCCTTAATTATTATTTTTTATAATTATTAATATTAAACAAATATATATTTGTACAGCGAATTTATGTAACCTATCATTATAGTGTGACGACATTCGGACTATATTTTCGTTACCGATACTTTATATTTTCATAGACAACGAATAAAATTATTATATAAATATTTTAAATTTTCTATCGCATATCATCCTTAATTATAAAGAGAGTTTTAAACTTTGCAACAGAAAGACATTACTAAGCAAAAAACGTTACTAGAATTTATTAAATTTAAGTTCGGTAAATATCAATTGATACTATAACAAAAAAACTTATTACATATCTATTAACTTTCAATAAAAATAAACTATTACTTTAATATCACCCGACAAACTTTTAATCCTGTTGATAAAATATCTTATAATACCTTCAATGCCATTTGACACGGTGCAAATGATAATTTTGTGTAGAGAAAACGCTTTAAATGAAAATACATTTTCTTTATAAATATAAATACCGTGACAAATACTACTAACTTTAAAGTTTATTTTTATATTTTCTTACGGCATCAAATACACCGTCTCGGTATTTACTGCAAATATTTTGAATAAATATAAATTCTTCAGTTAAAGTTTTTTTTCTCTTATAGATTAGATTGTGAACGCAAAAAAATTGACCGATATTATGTTTGATTACGTTGATGTAATGACGTTTATCTTGTAAAAAATATATATAACCATATTAGTAGCCCGTGGCCAGCCTGAATTATAAACTCATAATATGTAATTACTACTAACCTTTAATAATATTTTGATTAAATGTACTTGAATTTCTGTTTAACAAATACCTAATTACAAATTTACCCTAATATAAAGTATAATTATATAAGTATAATCATTAGTAACTAAACGCTGACAAATAAAATATATTTACGTCCCAAGCCTTAAACGACATAACATACGAAATATTCGCGTTCATGATAATTATGTTAAGCTAGATCTGCTGGTCTAAAAAAGACGTAATAAAAAACTGTGCATGTGTGCGATTCTTCGCGCGTGTGCGGTAGGCCGAATCGCGGAATAACAGACGTCTAGTAGTTCAGTTCAAAAGCTGTACCGCGCCAATCTTACGGAATCATTTTTTGTTGACTGTCTACTTCTTAGCGTGTTAGACACCGTTTTTTCTACGAGTCAGTCGCGGCGTGACCTCGGCTGACATTAAAAATGGTTATGCCTTGTGCATTTATACTACTTTTTTGTTCAGTTTGGGTGTGTGAGGCGCTTTTGAATATTTCGTTTCAATAAATAGACGTACAATGTTTTATTAGAAGATTTTAGTGCGTCCGATCTTTTGGATGATAATGTTATGATCCTGAACGAACTTTACTAACAAAAAAGTTAATACAGTGCGATTATTAACACTAAATACATTATTTAAGCGCTTAATATATAATAATTAATGTATTTCATTTATATATTACATGGAATATTCATTAAGGACACTAACATTTAAAATAGGTCAATATTTCATCTATTCATCGACATTTGGTCTTAATCTTACTTTAGAATGCTTTATTTCTCGTTTTCTCTATTAAATATAATACTTTAACAGTAAATGTTGGTTCATATGATTTCGTCTCGTTCACTTACATGTTAAACAATAATATTTTTTTTATAAGAATCAAATAGTTTCAAAAGTCGAATATCCTAATTTCTTAAACAAACATGTACGTTCACATGAATTATGTATAGGATATACATACAAAAAAAATTGATAATCATTTAATAATTTACTCGCCGTACATGAACGCAGTTAGGAGCAAGTTTATTATATAGCTTTAAATAACACAAAGCCTAGTCTTTTAGATCTTGGGATCTTTTGTGATTTTGGACAGTGGATTGTGAGAAAAAATCCAATGCTAATATTTATCATTGCTATTATTAAACTTTTACATTATTCCGACCTCTTGATCTTAAAGACGAAATCTCTTTTAGAACTAAGTTGTTAATTTAACTCAAACGATTCATTATTAATAATTTTTCATACTAAATTTTCGGTACAAAAAGTATTAAATAAATTTGAATCAGAATTTTTTTTTTTATTCTACGCTAAAGTTACCGTATTTTCTTGTCTGCCTTACACTTGTAAGGTTACTTAACCTATCTAAGTAGTAGATAATGTTGTTTTTGAAAAACATAACACACGCTGTTTGCCGCGTTGCATCTTCTAGTATAATACATATACAGTATACATAATAACTTGTATACTGATTTAGTACTTTGACGTTAACGAATGGTGATCTTACGTCAAGATTTGATCCCGATTTAATAAAACTTCCATTTATAAATATAAGGACAATTTTACCCTTAGATTAGAGAGAAATTGTATCTAATGTTAAGAAGGACTGAATCTGAAAAAAAACATCAGTTGTCTCTTTTCAAACCTTTAAAGAAATAAAGTTGAAAGTATGCAATATCGTTTTCCTTGAACAAAACTCTTCTAATATTATCGAGGAATATAAAATTATTAACTGCATTTGTTGAACAATTTTGGCAATTTTATATGTTTACATAATAAATGAGACATTTTTCAATCTTTTTTTTTTGTTGTTTTGTATATATTCCTAAAATAGGATTTTCTATTTGTAACGGATATAGAAAGAGACAGACTGATTCGCAATTTTATTATATCAATACTAATGACCGTTTTTTACAAAGCGACCACTTGGTTCAGTTCAATGACCGTCATTAGTTACGAGTATACATTAATAAAAAAAACACAGATTATTTTTTAAGTTCAAAAATTAATGAATATAGTGTTTCGGTAGTTAGGGCTAGAGTACACACCGCTATTGTATAGATCATAGAAAGGAGTTGCTCTATGGATACCGGCTTGAGCTTAAACATGGTTGGCAGCGTGTTGGTCGTGCTTGGAATGATTATTATATATTTTGTCTTCCATCTGGTGGCAGATTGGCCGTCTGCACTACATAAAAAAATAGATTGGATTGGAACTATTTGGATTAAATAACTATCTAAGTCATATTGATAACGAGAAATCATTAAAACATTTAATCGTAAAACTGAGGAGAAAATTATGTCTATTTTTTGCTAGGTATGGCCTATTACTATTACTTGGCAAAACTATTATTTTTCTAAGTGAGGCTGGAAATTTGGCGGTAATAGTAAGTGGACCGGTGGACCTCACCGTCTTCATGCGTACGGTAGCAATCGTATTAACTCTTAATGTGTCATATTTTTTTCTATGTTGGCGCGTCTAAACTTTTTTTCCGTACAATAACTTTTATATTTTATTATAACTATTAAATATAAAATAAAATAAATAGTTTAACTCTAACAGTATACATAATAGGCTTCACGAATCAAATATTTTCAATGGCTCTTTGCTACAAATTTTGACAAGTCATTCTTAGTATTGCGAATATTCGTTAAGGTTGAACTTTTTGTTACAATCGATTCAGAAATTATTGCGAATATTTTTCCTTAACAAGTGGAAGTTCATTAAGTAGAAAATCTGTTTCGGCAACATTTTTAAAACAAAATCACCAATTGTTTTTTCAAATTATTTTCTCACCTTTCAGTAGGGTGATGCTATTTCTGGTAAGAGTTTAATTTTAACCTATTAACCAATTTTGACTTGGTTTAATTAATAAAAAAAAATCAATTATTTATTTAAAACGCATTTTAACTCTTTAGTATAATCTTATGACGAACTAGGGCAGTGTAGTAATGTTAAGCGTGGACGAAACCGCGCGGAGCAGGTAGTTAATCATAAGTGGCACAATGCAATAAATAGTTAGAATAATCCTAAAAATAACGAGGTTGAGGTTTGTATAACATTATATAAAAAAAAAAATTAAGCCATAAACGTTCCGCTGCTGGACAAAGCCCTCACCTATTAAGAAAAATTTGGAGTGTCTACCACACTGCACCAATGCAACCCATGAACTTGTCCATGAACTTGTAGATAATGACATTTTCAGTTTTTTCGATAAAGATTCACGCGTTCATACTTTTGCGCAAGCACATCTGGATAAGTTAATTCCGCTAAACAGCAATACTTAGCATTGTTGTGTTCCGGTTTGGTAGGTGAGTGATCCAGTGTTTCTCCACGGATAAATGATATAACTTCAACGAGTGGCGTGTTGTGCTACTCGCTTATTCGATTCTGACCCCTAGGACAAGCTTCCACATCTAGCATGCGCTTTACGCTTAATTGGAGAGGAAAATGGGAATATTTTTTATTAACTAACATAAAATGATGATTATGTTTGCTGTTTGTTAAAGTTGCATTGTTGCAAGATGCATCATGCAATATCAATACATTACTGTAGGAAATACACCTATACCGTGGACAGCAAAAAGAACCAACAACGACCAACTGTAGATTACTACCAGACCATATACTACCAAGGAGTTCTAACATATTTAGGCCATATTGCCCGGAGACAACTAGACAGTCTGAATAAACTGGTTGTACTACCCGCTGGTCCGATTCAAAATATAACAGGACTAAATATTCCAACTGCCCTGACCGAAGACAGAGTGGTGTGGAGGAAACTAGTCACATCGGTGAAAGCATTTCAGGTCACGACCTTCAGTAAGGAAGCACACGAAGAAGAGACACCCATTCGATATCCAAGAACGAAAAATGAAAGACAAAAACTTCAACATACTTAATACAAGTAGGCTCTTACAAGTAGATACTTTTGATAATCGAATACAAGTTTAAATATTCGATATCAACGGCTCGAAATTTATAATATAACTACAGGGACAGATCAAAAACTCAATAGTTAATAATTTAGTGTTACTTTATTTGAAACTCTTTCGTATTCAATTACTGTAGAAATCCTTTCATTCTGAGGCGATAAAGCTTTAGAACTTAATTCCCATTGAAGCAAGAAAAGTGATCGAATGAAAGTAATTTACGTAAGATTACATTTATTTTTTTACGCTTCCATCTAAATAAAGAATATCAAATAGGAATACAACGAATATCCTCGTTTTTTTATCATTTAAATAATTACAAACTATTGATAAAAAAAAAAAAATCCTCTACGTGTTTATTTCTGATATCTTTGTACTTTTACTCCTTTCCATTCAATCCATTTTGTGCAAAATATGTACCATATCATTTAAAAAGATAAATTTCCTACACCTACCTAAGGACCCCCAAAACAAGTTTTGTTTTTTTGCATTTAAAATAAATCGTAAAAAAATTAAAAATCACAGCGGAATTTTATAAGCTAAATTTATATTTACCTATTTAAAATTTATATTTTTTTTAATTTTTTCTTATAGTCTTCACAGACCTGCCTTTGTTGTTTGGTGGAGTTTGGCAGTTTGATATGTTTTTCTATTTAATAAAAAGGATCTACGGTTTTTACGACGCATAAAGTAACTTACTATTAGATTTAACTTATTGATTTTTTTATATCTCTTAAAAAACAAAATTGTTGCTTTATCAGAATAAATTCTTTAATGGAGCTGTAAAAAGCTGATTCCTCTGGTATTATCAAATAGAATGAAAACCATTTTTTAATTACGTATATAAATTCTTTGTAATGTCAAAGGCGTTACATTATTCATCCTAAATTTTAATAAGTCAAATGACAACTAAAAAGCAAAATCGATCACGTTTAAAAAGATATTACGACGCCAGACTATGTGTCCAGTTTACAGCCAGTTCAAATATCACAAATAATTAATTCGATAAAGTCCAATTGTAATGTAATACCAAGAACTAACAACAAAACACTAACTTAGTAATAATAATCAGTAAAGACTGATTGCTTTGGTTCAAAGTCGATTACCAAAGCGCAGAATTAAAAAAACATCGCCTATCCGACACGCACTTGGCAAGTTAAATGTATTTTCAAATTCTTTCACGTTGTTGATCTGAACGATTCAATCAGAATTACTTTATTTATTTACTTTAGTAATTATTGTATATTCTAAGTAGTTTTTACACATTACAAGTGATAGTAAGATATTTATATTCAATTTACTCAACGTCTATATTTTAGAAACGTATTAAAGCAATAATTTTATTGTAATTAATTTGCTTATATAATGATCCATTTATTCTGATTATTATTTTCTGTTAGAATTAAACTTTTTTTTACTATTAGTTTTAAAAATATTTTTCTATGCTTAAACACAAATGATTAATTTCATGCAGAACCATAGCAATAAACATAAAATATGAAGCCCTATTTTTTTTTTTAAATCGGCTAATAAAAAAAAAAAAATCGGCTATATCGGTTTACGCTATAGACACGATTAGTTTTAGGAGTTTAACTATTTTTTTGAAAAGACAAGCTCACAAACAAGATTTAAAGGGTTAATTGGATAAAGATCGCCTACTCAGCATGATACTTCAAAATAGATGAACTAAAAACTAAGAAGTCAATGACACATTGAGGAAAACTTTCATAATTTGACCGTAAAAAAAAATAAAACTAAAACGTACGTGACGAATCCGTGTTACTTCAGAGGGGTATTAACGTAATGAACAAAAAAACTCCTTGGTCAAAAAGTATTTAGCATTTTGTCCACCGGTAGGACGACAGACTAGACGGTCAGCAGTCAACGGCCTCGCATTTCGACTTCTGTGCGGCAAAAATGATACGAATGATCGGTTCTGAAAATCGATCTGTCATAAGAACACTTTTAGTATCAACGATAAGGCGAATCGAATTACAAGATGAAATCGATAATTTTACTTTCATTTTTTATATATGAAATTCAAAACGTTTATTAATTTATAATCTGCTAAAATATTTTTTTGTTGTTTTTACGTTATTTTATTTAATTATAGTGAAATAAATTTAAAAATATAAGGTATCTAATCTGCCTTACTTGATTTCCATTTTAAACACGCGGCTCGCATATAAAGACAATGCGTAGGCGAAATAACCGTTAAGCGATTAGAGACACATTGATTGTTTATATAGATATTCAGGTTTTCTCAGGATCTCTTTAAACAAAAAATACTAAAAATTATTTGAAATTCTATCCTATGTCCTAAAAAAAAGTCCTGCCTTCGATATTCGAATCTATTTAAAAAAAAGAAAGTTCCTTCTTTTCTAGATATTCGATAGTAAATTTTTTGAGAAATCTCAACGTTTCGAACCTCATTTTCGTTGAAAACAACTTGCAGCGGATTTAATGGTCTATGTAGTCATCTTAAAAAATAGATTCTTCGTGCGTTACGACTGATTAAATTATAATATCAATTTATATCCCATTTTATAAATAAATACAATAAAAGCCAGGTATAGAAGCCAAAAGTAATTCAAGTGTTTTAAAAATACAAAAAAGAAATATGTACAAGAAGTATAATTATAAACACCGTGTCTGAAGCAGTTAGGAAGCAAATTAACAGCGCGGGCGGACCAAATCGCCCAGACCTAGATCAATTTTATTTATCTTGTTTAAAAGAAAAAACAATAATTATCCGATTAAAATTATAGCTATTAAATGCGCTTCTAATTTAAATAAAATCTCTTCTCGATTATTAAAACGAAACCTACATTACATATTTCAGATATTTTATTATCTGTATGTCATACATAAGTTTCCCGATTTCCCGAATATTATAAATAAAAACGATTTGTTTGTTTTTAATCAACAAACACTGAAATTACTGAACCGATTTTAATGTACTCTATATGTTATACGATGTGATATTTATGTACTCTTGTACAAACTGAATTCCGAGTGGGCAAAGTCAAGAGAAGAGCCGTAATGGCCCAGTGGTTAGAATGGGTGCATCTTAACCGATGATTTCGGGTTCAAACCCGGACAGGCATCACTAAATTTTCATGTGCTTAATTTGCGGTTATAATTCATCTTGTGCTCGTCCTGCATGTGTCTAATTTCAACGAAATTCTGCCATATGTGTATTCCACCAACCCGCATTCGAGCAGCGTGGGGGAATATGCTCAAAACCTTCTCATCAAGGGAGAGGAGGCCTTAGCCCAGCAGTGGGAAATTTACAGGCTAATAATGTATGTATGTAAAGGCATGAGATCATATAGTAATATTTTATTTATTTATTTTGGAAACATACAGTAACTATTGAATACATAAAAATTTTAACACAAGAAGTATTACTTAAACCTAAATTGTTTCCTATGTTAAATAATTCATACAATTTTTACAGTTACAGTATGATGCCAGATGCCAATAATTATTATTAAAAGTTAATTAAAATTTTAAGTTTAAAAATCTTCAAAGCTAATTTAAATTAAATCGAACTTTAAAAATAGATAGACATATTATATTGACATTGACTAATTAAAAATTATGTAAGGCAGTAAATAATATAGTAAATTAAAAATAATAAATTCACACAATAATTTACACTAATAGATAATATTTAAAACAATACACTAAAAGATATAAGTTTAAACAATGTTATCGCTTAATACAGCCTTAATCGACTTTCTATGTTTGGGGAGAGAAAGATGAAATATGTCAAATTCATTGAACAAATTGTTGTATTGCTTACAGCTTCTATAGACAAAACGGTTACTTGCGAATTTAGTTCTAGTTATTGGTAAGCTAAATGTTGGTTTGTGTCTAATAATATCTGAGATTGCTGCCAATCGATATATTTTATACATGATATTGTATGTCATTATTTCGTTTATTATATTTACTATTGTTAAATTTTATAAGGTTCTTACATTTCTCATTTGAGTGTAATTGATAAATATTAATTGGGAACCGGTTGATCCACAATGATTTTCAATATAACAAGACGAATGTATTCAGTGCGGATTTTGGTTATTCTATATTTTGTTTTGCTTAGCTACTCAATATTTTACTAATTGTATTAAATATTATAAAAATTCATAATTGCAATTGCGGTATTATATTTATCATTAGACTAAACGCCAGTTTCAGAAATGCTGATCAAAGTGAAATTAACTAAGACTTTAAACTGAATGGTCATTGGTCAAAAAAACGCAAGGCAGTCGATGACGCGATATCCGACCAATGAGCGTTAAATATTTAGTTACTTTGATCAGCGTTTAATAAACTAGTCGTATGTAACAATAGTTTTAGTTAATATAACCACAAGTCTGCAAAACATATTGATTTTAACCGAACGTGACCGGTTCAAGACCACGCAAGAAACTCTATTATATGATTTATGCAGTACTTTTGTAACTAATTTTCAGTGGAATACACATTATTGATCGTTAATACTGTTACCAGCTTTGTACATAAACGTACTAACGCAATGTGAATAAATACCTAGAAATTTAATTATAAAACTCTTAAAAATATTATGTATATGTATTTAAATATCGTTAAATATAAATTAAATAGAAAGTTATACGAATAAGCTGTGCAAATGTCATAGCGAAACTAATTTCAATGAATACACATCTATTTTACTTCGTCAATCATCAAAATCGGCATCCGTAGAACAGTGAATTCATAATAGACCATATTAATATAACATAACGCACCACTCTGCTTGAGTTTAATGAATAAGGTTTATAAATTAATTATTAGCTGTAATTCACTACCAATTATAAAAGTAATATAATTTGGTAGCAGTGCTTTTTGCAAGCCCGTCTGGGTAGGTACCACGCACTCATGACGGTCGAGCATTGACGATTTAAGGGTAACTAGCCCTATATTGCCGTATCTTTTTTGTGGTCGATACTGATCAATTAATATCAGGTTTATCTGACAATCATAAAATTGAAAAATAAAAACAAGTTGTTAAACTGATGATGTCCATTTCATTTCACAAGTGAGATACGAAGTGAGTTCGTACAGAATAGCACTGCTATTATTTTGGTGGTTATTAATTTTAATGTCCTTCTTTCCGATTTTGGCCACAGCGGTCAATGAAAATTCCAAACTCTAGGCTGTGAGTGAGAATAACTGGCCCTAACAGGGATTATAATCTTGGAATCTGCAGGCTAGACCATTGACGCATTTTATCATTAACCTACATCACTATGTAACTTTGGATTTTTTTTTTGGTTTCAAATTATATTTTACAAAATTAAAATTAATATTTAAGATAATAATCTGAGAAATAATTTTAATAAATTAGAATATCTGAGCATACGTCTATAAATAAAATCTGACGTTTCATAAAAAAAAAAACTTGCATCTAGCCTCAGCCTTGAACCTTACCGATGACATTTTCGACTAGGAATGTTAGACAAAAATGTAGCGAAATAACCGTAAAAGATTATGAAATATCGATACGAATCTTATAAATGCCAAAGTAACTCAATCTGTTTGTCGATGTGTCTGTTGTTCACGAGGACAAGTTTTACAAGGAAGGACATAGGCTACTTTTTTATACCTTACACCTGGCGACCAAACACTAAAACTAAAAATGTATTCTGTGCAGACCCCTCAAAAGGGTTTATATTGTAAATTGTAAAATTTAAAAAGATATGTGTTTAAAAAGAATATCACAAATCGAATATAGAACATCGTTATTGGAAATCGGTAACATATAGTAGAGCACATTTTCAGTTGACTGTGATTCTCTTCTGTAATTTAAGTTTGTATGCGTGTGTCCACATAGATACTCTGAGCGTAGCGATAGATAGATACTCTGAGCGTAGCGATAGAACTCACGCATTAGCGGCGTACGTTGCACACTTGCACTATAGCGCTTGGGGAAAGTAGTGGGGCGCATCCTCGTGGATTGAACTATGCACAGGTTCCATATTTTAATGAAATTATACCAGTATTTTTTTTTATTTACATCGATGTAATTATCTGTTTCATAATCAGTATTGCGATAACGATCGTGAAATGTCAGAAGGGATTAAGCGAGCTTGACTATAAAAATTATAATATTGAATTTAATAGACACATGCATCAAAATACCGTACAACGTGATAATTTTTTCAGATTTCACAAGTGAGATACGAAGTGATAATAAAGATACTAACAACCCGTCACGGTTTAGTAGGTACCCTCATATAGAAAAGGGTGCACATAGAACGTCTATATTATATAATACATATAAATCCATATAAAATTCAAAAAAATTCAATAACGAGATTATAAATTAAGCACATGAAAATTCAGCGGTGCTTGCCTGGATTTGACACACAATCATCGGTTAAGATGTACGTTCTAACCACGGGGCAATCTCGGCTTACATCTACACAAACCCATAATGAATAAGTGTTCTCCGTCTATTAGTGAATCATAAAATAACAGTCCGGTTCGGACATACTGAGGGGGCTCTGTTTGATTATATGTAATGATATATACATATGTAATGTAATATTAAAAACTTCTTTTGGATAATCAATTAAATATGTCAGTTGAAGTGCGATTTCAAATGTCATTCCCAGAAGCTCCAGTGACCCTGTAACCGCTTAAAGTGGGGCAGTCTGTCGGATCCTCCTTGGGGTCGATTTGAGAAATGTTGTTAGTTTAATTTTAAGAAGTCCGACGCTAAATTTACTAGTAAGGACTATTTATCCATATCGTTATAAGTTTGCTTAAATCTTTATACAGCTATTTTTGGTTTTATAGTGTACATTTCTGTTATAAGGTGAATTATTAAAAAATATGAATATATTTCTTAAATGTTATTCTCAAAATATATAGAAATCAATTGAAATTAATTTTTCATTCTTTTTTTATATTTCAACTATATGATGCATTTTCAGTGTGCTTTAATTTTATTTTGAGTATTTTTAGTCTTTGAGCTAAGTGGCTTAGCCTAGCTTTAGTCACCAGAGTTGTGAACTACCTTCATAATAGTATCTCTTATTATAGGTTTGGTATCTAATTACCATGGACTTTTTTATCCTTAAATTAACTATTTCCGACAACTACCCCAAAAAGTCTGCTTAAAAAAAGGTACAAAATGAAAATAAACAGTATAATATAATTTTAATAAAATAACAATTACAGAATAGTTTTCACGCGAAATAACTTATTTCCGAAAACCACAGGAATTCCTTAAGTTTACGTTCGGAAGAAGTTCACGGAAACTTCTATAAGAGTTTCGTAACTTGACTGCGCAAATGTAGGAAGTTAGTTTATTATTTACAGATAATTTTCTGTTATTTAAATGTGAAACAACTTATCTATCAAATACAAATCATGTTAGTAATGACACTATCATCTAATCACTGAGGTTTTCACCGATCATTAATAATAACAATCCTTTGTGTTATGGTTATGGTGATATTTTGTGTGTTTTTAAGAAATTCTCTATGCAAACATTATTCTTTACTGTGGGAATTTAAAATAAAATCTTATATTTTCTTCAAAATAAAGTTCGCTTCGTTTTCTTTATCAATTTAACGTTACGTTGTAATAATACGTTGACTATAAGAAAACATATATATCAACAGACAATCTTTGGGACTCTAAAAACAAAAAAGAGGGACAGATAAATAAAGAAGTTCTTCTATTTACCTCCTGGATGAATCGTTAGATCAGCTCGATGGTACCAAATAATTACTCATTTGCAAAGTTTCCCAAATCTTTTCGACTATTATAAGCTGATTAAAATCGAATTCCTTGATTAATTAACATATATACACAATCATGTATGTAACATATAAAGTATGTAAAAATTGTGTTTATTAATTAAATAACGATAAAAGGAGATAAACTACAATTATTATCCGTTCCACTCTCAGAGCTCAGCGATATCTATTCAAACATGACCAAACTAACACTTCAGCGACTTTATAATATAAATAAAAGTTGCCACCGCATTAAACGTCATGAATCGTGTGACGTCACAAGTGAAAAAGCAGGAAACAAAATGCAAAGCTGCAAACATGTGAGCGTATGGAAAACGAAAGTCTTGTGAGTTTCATTCAGACGAAGTTGGTCGGAGTTGAGAGCTATGAACCACTAAATGCGCTTTATTTGGACTGGGTATCCATATTTGAACTCAATAACTTTTTTTTTTTAAATAATATTATTTTAGACAACGATGCTAATTATTGTATTAAAAACCTATGTTACCTTTTTTATAAAAAAAGATCTAAAATTACACTTGAAATAGCACCGAATTAAATTTATGCGAAATCGTGCAAAAAGTGTCTGTTTATCATTTTGTCTGTTCCAACATTAAAGAATATGCACATTTAGAATATGTAATAAAAAACCCTAAGATCGTATAGATATGAAACAATTGAGGTATTTAGGTAAATAGCCTTTATTACTTGCAGACCTGGTTTTCTGTGCAGCAAACACAATTTTTGCCTAAGTTTAGTAAGAATTATAATTTGTGGTTAGCTAATTTAGAGTAACTTGTTCCACCATGCTGCTCTCCTGTGGAGAGGTTGTCCAGGCTTCCTGACAAGATATACTACAAGCAAAAATTAAGTCACGTGAAAAACGTTCAGTGCTTTTCCGGATGTGAACCCGCGATCTTCGCTTGATTTCCATGTATTTTATCCATTGAGTAATTCGACGCTGAACCTAAGACAGACTTAAGCTAAGGACGAAATTATGTAAAATATTTAATTGGGCGACGAGTAAAAACAGGAAAAATTACTTAGGCAATCTAAAATGACTTCTGCAATTAAGAAGAGTCAAAATCAAATTCGTACTAAACGACCTTGTTTTTTTAAATTCTATATTTAGATTTGTACATAGATACTTTCAATGTAATAACTTTATTATTAGACGAGAAAAAATTCAAATACAAATAAAATTAATAAATTATGAAGATGTTCATCAAATAAAGCAAGATCGAAGTGTTAATTAAAGAAGACGATGTTTTTAAAGGTAATGGAAATATGCTTAATATTTTTTTTGAAAAATAAAAGTAGTTCAATGGTTATTCCAACACGCTGTTACAATGCTGCATCTCGCAGGATTTTCGCCTAACGCATATAGAGGGTAAAATCTTCTAACTTATAACGTTTACGATATATCCCTGATTCTATTCCTCACGTAAATAAATCGTATCGAATCGTATTTGGGTGGAATTCTACTAATTTATAATAGTTATGATTTATACGGTTTCCTATCGAACTTCGACCGAACCGCAACTGGATCATTGTGTCAGTAGAATAGGAAAACGGCTAAACGACTACGATTGGCTATCGATTCGATCGACTACTTGATAGTAAAATTAATCCCAATTTTGGCATTTTTATTAATTTCAAAAAAGGAATGAAATCTCCGATCAAAACGAAAATTTAAAAATAGATTTTTCAATTA
Organism: Vanessa atalanta; assembly: GCF_905147765.1. Taxonomy (NCBI): domain Eukaryota; kingdom Metazoa; phylum Arthropoda; class Insecta; order Lepidoptera; family Nymphalidae; genus Vanessa; species Vanessa atalanta. The sequence continues at coordinate 4,519,057 of NC_061877.1, forward strand.
TTTTTTTGACATAATTTGTTTTTTATTTAATTACATATTTATAACTTATTTTGTAATACAATAATATTTACCAACTATTTTTTATTTTTATTGTATAAGTAAACCTTAAAAATATATTTTGTACGTAAATTTTATGATTTTCAGAAATATCTTCTATTTCCCAAGTAAAATTTTTAATTTGGCAGTAATTCCAATCTCTTTCGAATTACAAGCTTCTGGTCTCTGTGTCTCATATTTTGAGTTATGTGTCGATTATAATAAGTTCGAACTAAAATTACTATTCATTAAGAAGTGAAATAAAATCTGTTAGGGATATTTTAAAATATAATAAAAAAATATTTCCTTAATGCAACAAAGTTCATAGAGTTTAAAATTGTAAAAGATTTTGAATGAAAACTAAACAAAGTAGTTTAAGCAGACACGAAACGAATTTGAGATACTTTCCATTTTGTCAAAGCAATCATAAGAAAATAAAGCCTTTTTTATTGTAATTTTATTTATTCTTAGAGGCTACCGTTTAGTCGAACGTATTTTCAATATTGTTATTTTAATAAAATATACATTGTAATTTTTTGTATGTCTGCTAAATAGAGTTGTTACAGCACAATATTCCAAGAAATAAACGAGCTATAAGAAATAGTAGGAAAGTTCTTTGCTAAAGAAAATTACCTAAATATTCGTAGTTAGCTTATTTGAAAATTATTTCATGTACATGATACTAAATCAATGAAATAAAAAAATCTATGAATTATTTTGATTTCCTATACTTATAGCCATGTCTGTTATTCTCTATTGCATTCCTTTGTATAAATATGTTATACATACGTATCATAGTATACGATTGCCAAATATACTCACCGTCATTACAAGCGGTCGTGATTAATTTGTACAGTAGTTACTTTTACTTTTGATTGTTATGTACCCATTTAGGTATACAGTATAAAATATTCTTGTTAAAATGTTAGGTAAGTATACACGAAATAGATTTTAAAGGTACCTGATTTCAATTTACTGTCGAGTATCTTGATTTAAAATATTTTATTAATTTACATTTTTAATTTAAAAAAAATATCTTAGCTATACTAATAAATTCGTATGACTCTACTGAGTAGAAAGCTGAAATTGGGAACATAAGTTTATTTTATTACGTAATTCACCATTATTTTAATAAAAATTCAATTTAAAGTTTTAAGTTTGCCCATACATAGTCGGGTCGCGTAACTCGTGTTACAATAAAAATTATGATTGTATCATTTTTATTCTTAAAGCCAAGAAGATATTAAATAGACAACAAGAAAAAACTGGGAAAAAATACACATTTTATGCATCATAGTTCTCTGCAACAAAGTAATGAGCCACTAAGTTCTTAAACTAATTACTGCACGAGTACTGCTATTTAATTATAAGCTGGTAGAATGTCTGATCGCTTTTACTAATGCGAACTCTTAAAATGGATTCAGGTTAATAAGATTTAACAAAGTCTAGACAAAGGCCACTGACGTGCGCTGACCCAAATCCCTCTTTATACTCAAATTAATAAGATTAAATTTAAATTAATTCTCATAGGTACATAATCGCTTACTTCGTAAAGTTACATAAATAATATTTTGAAACTTCTCGATCGAAGAATATAAATCGGATTCGTTTTAAATACGAAATGATTTTCACTTTTATATCAATTGCGATGATCTTTTTAAAAGTCATATGTATAGTACAGTCATAGTAGACTCTCTCCCTCTAAATAATAATGTCCTCCTGACTGAATTTCGGCTAATCTCAAGGACTAGACATCCGCCCGATGCAGGGGAGTGTTACAAAGTTAAGCTCCGCAGGATAGTGTTACTAGCTCACAATAACTTGACAAAAAAGAATCTATTACAATAAGTGTGAACCCTGAACTTTAAGATCGAGATACCAACGTGACAGTTACTTTATATGCGGGATCATTTCAAATTAGTTTGAAGTATTGTACACATTAATAGCCTGTAAATTTCCCACTGCTGGGTTAAGGCCTCCTCTGCCTTTGAGGAAAAGGTTTAAAGCATATTCCACCACGCTGCTTCAATGCGAGTTGGTGTAATACAGATGTGGCAGAATTTAGTTGAAAATAGACAAATGCAGGTTTCCTCACGATGTTTTCCTTCACCACCAAGCACGAGATGAATTATAAACAAATTAAGCATATGAAAATTCAGTGGTGCATGCCTGGGTTTGAACCCGAAATCATCGGTTAAGATGCATGCGTTCTTACCACTGGGCCATCTCAGCTTGCGAGCTATTATTCGTAAATAAATCGTCTCGATATATATATGACTCGGTTAAGAGACAGTTAGTTTCAGTTGTGTCGGTGCAAGATGCAACCTACTAACGTTACAATACTTTCAGCTTTTTATCACTGGGAAATAATTATAAACTACTTGTGTAAAAACATCTGTGGCGTTTCGAAACTTGCAATGAAATATACAATAGGCATATAAAGTCTAAGTAATAATTAACCATGTAACACATAGAATTTATATTAGCAACTGTTTACTTCTAGGTATTTTGAAATAAGATACAATACAAAAAATAATAATAATAAACAATTTTCATTGTAATAGTGGATTTAGTTACATGGTAAATAATTTAACAGCAAATTTAGTTAAATCATCTTTAAATTTTACTTATATGAACAGACTTCATTACTTTTAATTTTAATCGCAGGTCACATTGAGCTTGCTAGTGCATTTAAATAATATAAAACAAATTAATTTCCTGTTTAAAATCCTGTATAAATGTTAACAAAAACTTATCTTATAGAATTATTTTTATTATGCTATGTATGACACTTCTCAACGATAACATTCAAGAGCAAAGTCGAGTTGCATTACGATTGACTCTCGACAAAGTGCGTTCTCAATGTCACGAATTGGGGTCCGCTATACATTATATATGTATATACAGTATATAGGGTTACATAGACAAGTACATAGTACTATTTCTATGAACGCACCCCACCGATTGTAATCTGGGTGAGGGGCGAACGTTCAAACGAACGGACCAATCGCTGTGCTCTCGTGACCAGAAAAGTGGGAGGAGTTTCGCACCCCTAGTTTTCTAGGGGTTAGTATGCTTCCGCGGCCAACCTAGTTTGCCGTGCCCCCGCGCCCGCGTGCCCCCGCATCTACTAATTTAGGGTTGATCAATCGGCCGCGCCGTCTCTTACGTAATAGACACTACACGAATTCCCGGCGAAACGAAGCTACTCGAACCTCCTGAAATGTTGTCTACGTCTCTTATGTAAGACATATTTATGCTTGAAAGCACCGCACACTGTCCAAGGATTGCTTCCAACTTCTCTGAATTCCCACTCAGATGACTAGCAAGTGTAATACAATGAGATGCTTGTCACGTGTCGCTAGGAGCGCGTTATTACAAGGGTTTTTATACAAACGAAACAGATGGCGCTTGAAGCGCTGTTTTTGCTCACGATGCTATTTTACTTCATTCATTACGAGACTATATAAGAATCGACCACTCTAACTATATATGAAAAAAATATCTACGTTGTAAAAATTTCAGTAGAATTATTAAATTATTTTTTAAATATTTTAAGTGAAATACAATTTTAATATAATGGTTTAGCCTTGTATTTTATAGGTCTAAAGAAAACATTAACCAAAAACTTTGAGTAGGATCAATTATTATTATATTTTTCTTTCATATTGGTTATAAACATAGATTGAATATCACTCATTTACATTTAAATTAAGTTATACTTAGTCAGCTACTAAGGGTATCACAAAAAAAAAGATTTTTGCTCAATGATTAATTAAACAACGAGGTTTGTCGAATTCGTGAAATGCAGATACATGCTCCTCTCCAAATAAGCCGAGGTGATCCAGTGGAGAGATCCAGTGGGTGAAGCGTGGATGTTAACGGATAATTTCGAGTGAAAACCGGGCAAGTACCACTGAGTTTTTATACTTTGTTCTCAGTAACAGCCCCGAGTTAGGGAGTTAGAGGTGTTTACCTCGCACGTGAAGCCATTGCTGGTCTTGCTTGCTTACTCTGCACCCGAACTCTTTTCAGTCGTGTTGGATTTGCCATCTCATCGGATTACCAGAGTGAGAAAATAGAGAGTGCACCTGTGTTTGTCAACATAACAAATATTTCAGCGCTTAATTTGTGTTTATGTATATGTTTGTTCATCCTCTGCTCGGCGATGAAGAAAATCATCGCGAATAATATGTGTCGGATGAATCTGCCGTATATGCCCCAATACATATTGGGTCATGGTAGAAGCCTTCAAGAGAAGAGGGGAGGCACGTGTACAGCAGTAGTTAGACTAGGAGTTAGACAAGTATAGTTGGCTTATTTTACTTTTCTGTGAACAAACTTAATTTATTTCCACGTTATTTAATTTTTATTATTAATACATTTTTTTCTAGTAAATAATTTTCAACCACCTTTACGGTGCCGAGATCTCTTTTAAAAGATAAATAATCCTGTTCACACTTTTTCCTCTTTAAATAAATATATTCATTACTGTCTTAAGAATTTAACTATTTTTTTAACAATTATTAAAATATTACAGGTTTTACTTGACAAAAACGTTCGGAGAGAAAAAAGATGAATCGAGAATTTTGTCTTTTAAAGTAGACGAAGTAGCGTTAACAGCAAATGATACAAAAAGTAAAGTATTTAGTTTTGTCTATGAAATGTAAATGTGAATAAGATATACATTTAATGATTTAAAAATAGAAATAAAAACATATATGTATTTTATTATGGTAAAGTATATACCATACTATAATAGTGGTATTATATTTTTACATTAATATTGAAGTGGAGTCTGTCGTTACATATTTAAGATTTTAACCCAAATACAAAACATTACTGATAGATACTCACCGAAGCAACCATATCCAGCAATCCTGCGTCCACCAAGTGACTCAAATGGGCTACATTGTTAGGCCTTTGGATGGGGCCTTCAATTCCTCCTACAATCTTCAAATCAGTGCTCGAAATAGCCCTGAATTGCCTAACCTCGGCTGACCGTAGACGGTCAGCGTTCGTTCTGACTTCCAGAAATCCGGAATCCCGGAATTATTACACTTCCGTGAGCACTTCCACCTAGAATTCCCAGGGCGGACAGCAGGACACCGTATGGTAACATATCGTATCGTTCTTACTGTTATTCCTTTCTGCTACAGAAGAGCCCTATTCGGTTGTACCCATCCTGGTTACAGTAATCTATAAAAACATAGATAATAAGTATATTTGTTATATTTTTGAAACATACATATACAGGTGCAAAAATACGACAAGGGTCTTAGTGTCTGTTGATTTTTTGCTACAGTTATAGAATATCCCTTCACTGCGACGATATTTTTTTTTAATCAGCTAGTTATAACACACATTTTCGAATTCCAAAGCGAGTGCGAGTAATGGGACATTGAATGAAAAACATACCAGTTTATTAATACTACAGAGTATTGAGTCAATTTTCAAACGTTCGTAAAAACAGGAATGAATCCATAATGATTCATAAGAGTATAATGGGGTATTTTAAATTATATGGCTGGGTATTTTATAATGGTGAAATTGCGTTACTTATATAAGATGTGTAGTGTATGAATACACGTTTTAATTAATCAATTATTTTTTGTCAATATTGTCATTAAGTGGGAAACAGTAGTAGGAAATTTATAAATAATAAAAAAAAATGATATAAGTTACTGTAAAAGCTCGAACTACGGGTAAATCTTAAGATTTTCCAGTAAAACCTAAGATTTACCGATTATGAATGGTAAATGTCCATAAAACTTTGGGATTCGAACTTTTACCCTCATTCACTTGGTAAATCTTAGGATTTACATGTGAGGTTAGGTCAGGTTGGAATGGCAAAAGTCTGAAAAAGTCGCCCCTTTATAATAAATACTTACATTTACCTTAGTAACATATATATGAAAGTACTATTATTATTAAGTATTTTTTAGTACCTCAGAACACCGTAATTTATGTACCGGTTTGGATTATTTTTTGAGTGTTGCGGTGAGATTGCAGTTGAGGAGAGGAGTGGTTTTAACGGTTATCAAAATATATTTATATCTTATAAAAATTGTGATCTTCTTCGCGGATGTGACAGTTACTTGAGAAAGCAAAATGAGCGAAATATAAAATTAATCATCCATGTTCTATTATTAAATATTATTATATAAATATTAAAGTTTTAGTATTTAATAATTGTTTTATAAATAAATTGAATTCATTATTTACATTCGTTAACAACACGTTATTTTATTATATTTGTAGACCAGACAAAGGAGTCATCTGATGGTAAGTGGTCAATACCACCCATATACATTATAAAAGTAAGAAATACTAACTACTCCTTATATCGCCGATATACTACAAACCTCGGGGTAGAATATATAATGAGTGGATGATACCTCTACCCAGATGGGCTTGGACAAATCCTACCTCTAAGTAAAAATTTAACTAGGAGACGTGAATTTGAAACGTATTTTTTCAAGGTCTAATTTACTACCCGGGCTACTACTACTTACTAACGATTTTTCATACACTCAGGGGTGAAAAAATACATTGTGAGAAAATCATACGGATGAAATTCTGCCGCATGCTTATCCACCAATCTGCAGAAGAACGTCGTAGTTGAATGAGCTGAAAACCTCAAGGCCTCTTCCTACTAGTGCGTAATTAAACCACTTTAAACCGATAATCACACATCACAATTTGAATAACATAATATCTGGGAAGGCTCATTCGTACAAGTCAAATAATTTACATTATATATCGAACATTATACATACTAACCCAATTAATGCTTAAGGGAGTTTTAATTATGCTTGTGCTTAAAACAGAGACAAAAAATTAATAAAAAATAATTTCTTCATCACCATATTATCAAGTTGGTTGTAGGTTTTTGTACAAGCTCCTCTGGATTGACACAATTATCTTATCATTTCTTCTACTGCCAAAGGATTCAAGCTAATCACACTGGCTCACTAAATCCAATGTGATTACAGTCACAAAGTCGATGCTGCATTGACAATAATCATATTATGGTTAATATTTTCTACAGAGCCGCTGTCTATAAGCGGTGACGGCTTTTCACCAGGTCACCAAAAAATAAAACAGACTCTTTTCAAAAAAACAAGTTTAATTAGTAGTTAAAGTTATACAAATAAATTTTCATAGCCCCCTCTATTTTTCTAGTTATTCCCTTTTTGTTCTCAAAATATCAATCACAGGCTTTTAATATTTACATCAGCATATTAAATTATACAATACCGAGGGAACCTTCAGGCTATTTTGGTGAAATATCTTAAATATTAATCTTATATTAGGAATCGCACAGGCGGTGCGTTTTCTACACGGAGAATTCATCTCCAAGGGCCAATCGATCAACAGCGTAAAACCGTCTCTTAAAGCTTGTGTCGCTAATATAAAATAATACACCAAGACAATTAAACATATACATTCACCTTAATAATTTGATTGTAATGTAGACTTGAAATAAAAATATGAAAAATAGACTCAAACAAACTTATACAGTCATCTATACCTCAATACAATCGTTTAAAAATCCTTCAAACCTTTAACCTGCAATGTGACAATTAAACCTTAATACTTGTATATTTTTATATAATTCAGCTGTCCGTTATAAATTATAATATTCTTACCGATCATAAGTGAAAATGACTTTTTAAAAATCTACTTTAATAATCTGACTTTATAATAACAAAAACCAAACCAACTAAAACGACAATTTTTCTATGACTCAGAAATACTATCTCCGGAGCATTAAAACTTCGCACCAAAAGTAAACTCAAACCTACCTTTTTCTAAAGTACGAGAATGTCTACGAGATATTAATGCATACGCGGTACGAATATAATATAACAGAAATCTGCAATATCTATGTAAAGGCAAATAAAACTCTTGTAGTATTAGTAAAATAAACAAAAGAATTACAAATATAATTCCTGAAAATAATGTCTGATAATCTAAGCGGATTTTTACACTATTACCAAAAAAAAAAAAAAACAGTTTAATATTTTCAGAATTAATGTTAGTGAGTTTCTTAATTCCACCGTGACTTTTAAATGTCTAGAGAAATGAGATTTTCTTAGAATCCTTACCTCTTCGCAAATGGCTATGGAATGAAATATATATTTTCGAAAATTTGACTCAAAAAACATTCCAATGTAACAAAAAAATTCTTCTTAGTTTTTAAATATGTTTTTTTTTTTACATTTTCTAGAATCTCCAGACTTATAAGAAAGTAAGCAATGCGCGTTACATAACGTTTCGTGTTTATTTTTTTTTAAGAAGACTTCAGTTGACCGACTTTTTCACTGCCCATTAAACATTGCAGCGCTTTAAAAGTATAAACCGTTTCTTACATTGTTACAGCGCTGCCAGTCATGAGATCTAAGTTTATACGTCTGTAATAATAACTCATAACATTTGATTACCTAAATAATTAAAACCAACTAAATTAGCACTTTTTCGCTGCATTTTTATTATATATATAAGTGTATTATGGAGACAAAGAAACACGACACGCCGTTTCACACAAATAGCTTGCATTGTGATGCCTTCGCTATTTTTCGTCGTTATATCATAGACAGTGCATCTTATGTCTAATCGTCACAGGCTAGTCTGCGAACTAGTATTTTTTTGCGAGAAGGAAAAAAACAAGCGGCTACATCGTCTGGCGAAAACAAGTTCATATTTACATATGAAAATCTACATACATTCAATTATAAATCACATCATCCGCACATGATAGATTTCTTGTGATTTTTGTTTCATGTCCAAAATAATTCTAAAACTTATACAATATTCTAATCTACGCGTAGAATAAAATTATGATCACAGTGTCATATATATTTAAAACCTATAATTATAAAAATGATATAAAGTTCAACTCGAAAGTTTCTGACTCAAAATTATATGTAAATATTATCAAAATTATATGTAATATGTAAATCGTAAATATTCAAATTACACTAATTTTATACATTGTGCTTATAAACTTTTCTTAATCCTAATTTATACGAGTATTTTTTAGTTTTTTGTTAAAGTATACATATCGAAGCCATTTTGTGTATTCGCAAAAACTTATTTTTAACCTTTCGTGATGGTCTAAATGCTCAAATGACCGCCATTTAAAGATAAATGACAAATACCTTTCCACCTTAAAGTGGAGAGATTTTTTTTTTCTCGAAGTATAATCTATTCAATCAAAACAGAATGATTAAGATTAATTTACAATCGTCTAATATATTTCATAATAAATACACAATAATTTCGAATTTCCTTTGGTTTTTCACATTGAATTATATACTTATATATGTACTTGGTGGGTAGTAATATATACTCACTGAAAATCAATCACTACAATAAATCCAGTAACTTCAAAACTACCACTGCGTTGATTAAAAAAGGGAAAATTGATTAATTTCATTTTGAGTACTAGTCGCAAAGTTTAACAAAAGACCATTTATTTCGCCTTGCTCCCGTTTGTATTACACGACATTAGTAATGCACACGACAAAGAAGGAGTTATCACGGTGAACTCGTTTGTCGTAATAATGGTTGTATTACAATTTCCTAATACATTTGAACTTAAAATTAATCTTGAAAATTTAATAGCTTTTAAAAAAAATCCACAGTTGATTGATAACATACAACATTACATTAACAGCCTGTAAATTTCCCATTGCTAGGCTAACCCTCCTCTCCCTTTGTTAATATTAATATTAATATAATAAATAAGTATTGGACAACATCACATACATTACTCTGAAAAAGGGAGAGGAGGCCTTTAGCCCAGCAGTGGGAAAATTTAAAGGCTGCTTATGGTAATGTTAGTAGCTAAAGTACTTGTGTTATGGAAAATCAGACGTAACGACGGTACTACATACACCCAAACTCAAGACAACATAAAAAACTGATGAATTTTTCCTACACCGACACGGCCGGGAATCGAACCTGGGACCTCGGAGTGACGTACCATGTACCATGACAAAACCGGTGTACACACTACACGACCACGGAGGTCGTCCTTTGAGGAGAAGGTTTGGAGCATATTCCACCACGCTGCTTCAATGCGGCTTGGTGGAGAATTTCATTGAAATTAGACACATGCAGGTTTCCACACGATGTTTTCCTTAACCGTTGAGCACGAGATGAATTATAAAAACACAAATTAAGCACATGAAAATTCAGTGGTGCTTGTCTGGGTTTGTACCCGAAATCATCGGTTAAGATGCACGCGTTCGAACCACTGGGTCATCATCAAACATACAACAATGTCTGACTAATCAAAACAAAAAATATTAATAGAACATAAAAATATACACACACCAATCTTACATACTACATACATTATACTTTTTATGAATAATATCAGCCGATATAAATTATTTTATATAAGCGTTTTGTATGCTTTCTGTCATACGTTTGCAGCATGAAGGGTAATGTCAATAGCAATCGATTCAGACTGCTTAACAAACACAAAATTATAGCCTCAAAGCGTTGCAGTAGAATGGACTATTTCATAAAATGAAATTTATTAATTGCTTCACATAAATATATACCTACTTGGTGGTAGGGCTTTGTGCAAGGTCGCCTGTGTAAGGACCACCCGTTCATTAAAAATAGGTGATAGATTTGAAAGGTGACTACAGGCACATGGAATATAACATCTTTGTTCTCAAGGTTGGTGGCGCATGGCCCATGTAAGGAATGGTAAATATTTCTTACAGCGTTATTATCTGTGAAGGTAGTGATGACCACTTGCCATCGGGTGGTCCACTTGCCCACACGTCTACCTAAAACAATAAAAAGCAGCGGTACTTAGTGGAGAGCCGAGATGGCCCAGTGGTTTTTTTTTATGTTATAGGTGGCAAACGAGTTGGGGACTCACCTGATGGAAAGTAACTACCACCGCCCATGGACATCTGCAACACCGGGGGGCTTGCAGGTGAGTTGCCGGCCTTTCAGGAAGGAGTACGCTCTTTTCTTGAAGGTTCCCAAGTCGTATCGATTCATTTTTATAATTATTAGAACGCGTGCACCTTAACCGATGTCTGTGGGTACAAACCAAGACAAGCACCACTGAATTTTCATGTGCAGTGCAGTGCAGTTCATTCTCCCTTACTGTACTGGCCGTCTTTGCGTTTGGAGCCCACTACCAGTTACCATTAGATCGAGTGGAATTATATGCCTACCCGGTTTATTTTTATCACTTTTACGCGGAACTATACCAAAGTACACAATTATTGACGACAATCTTCTCACCGACTACATTGAAAAATCTTCATCATATCATCATACTATAAACAACCGAAACTATTAAAACAATAGATTCCATGTAAACGGAAAATTTACGTAAATTTGGTGAAAACAAACAAAGAAAATACTTCGTCTTTTAACTCTTTACATTGTAATGTGATCGGTATGCTTTACATCAGAAAATAGTATTAAACTTTTTTCTTTTATCTTGCTACTAAGACAAAGAACCTATCCAGAATGTCAACCATCTGCACAAATTCGCAAATAATGCCTTTTAGTGCCAAAAGTAAATTTTTCTTGATATATCTAGCGTAGCTCGTACGCAAAATAACACGATATTGCATCGCTTACGAAATGACGGATAGCATACTTTTCAAACATCATGGCGCCTAGCGTTTCAAAGATTTAAAGTATAGATAAAATACTGGTATTTTAAATTGAATTTTAAAACTTATCTCATGTTTTTTATAAAACCTATCTTCGATTTCAAGGCAATATAATAACTGTAGACGGAGTGTATGTAAAAAAATGTGTTTAAATCAAATAAAATTACATTTTATCCGATTAAACTTTTACAAGCACCTATAAATCAGACACATTACAAATAATTATATTAGATATATGGTTCAAAATCACTAGAACTTCTTGCCGTTGTAGATTCTACTAAGAAGAACTGGGGTGAAATTCAGTTTTCACCGTTTCACCGTTTCAAGTACAAAGCTATGTCAGTTAAGTACAATTAAATTTATGTAGGTATATCCTGCTTGAGACGTTTTAAGATATTGCTCATATAATAGATAACTATATTAATTTAAGGTATTTTTTTATTTATTGTAACTCTATCAAATAAAACTCCTTTAAAAAAACAGAAGTAAAAAAGTATATTTATATAAGGACAACTCTAACACTTAACTAATAACATAAATAGTGTCATTACAGAAGCTAGAAGTAGAATATAATCAAATAACATGATTATTGTAACAATTCGCGTTATCTTAAGTTCATTTTTGGTAAGTGTGTCTTATTTTTTTTCTATAAAATGTATTTAAAATCAAATAGATTTGTTAAAAAACACTCATCATGATCTGCCTGCCTGTATTCAAGGTATGTACGGCGACAAGGACTATCTGCATATCTTTTAATATTTTTTTTTTAATGAAATATTTTTATATATTATATAAATTCTGCCACATGTGTATTCCGCCAACCCGCATTGGAGCAGCGTGGTGGAATATTCTCCAAACCTTCTCCTCAAAGGAAGAGGAGGCCTTTATCCCAGCAGTGGGACATTTACGGGCTGCTAATGCTAAAAAAAAAATGAAATATTTTTAAAAATATTGTATACAATAAATGTTTTTTTTTTTCAATCCGCTAGGAGGATATTATGTCACCATCGTCCAGAGACATTACTGCTGTAAGAAATGTTAACCATTTATAACGTCAATGCGCCACTGTGGGAATTTACATAAGACTAAATATTACATAAGCTCTAGTAGGCATTTACATATTACTAGATATTTTACGAGGTCTGGTGGCATATAAGTGTAGTATTAAGCAAAAATAATAACATACTAGCAAACTAACAACAACAAAAAAGAAACCTGCCCCTTTGTTTGGTGTCTATTCTCCCCTTAAGTCACCTATGTATTTGGTGCTAAGCCGTAGTATCAGTCAGCTTAAGTCTATTAAGTCATAATTCATAACGTCCGATTTTTAACAACTCTTGTCACCTTGCAACGACCATATTTCGGGATCTAATTTTCCTTTAGATCGAACGTCATTGACCTGAAATACGCAAGGCTGCCCTGTTAACTCCTGTGAGGATGGATGATTTGATTCCAAGCAATCACAAGCTACATTACGTAATAAAGACGTGGGGTTCAAATAGGGATATAACATTTTTAAACACACTTTAGTTAGATCTTATATTTAAAGAAAGCGTCGATCATTATCATAGTATGCTCATATCTATTGGATTCCAGCAAAATCTCAAAAATATCTACATAAAGCGTGTGAAAAAACGGTATCTGGTTTAAGCTATGATGTAATAGACTGTAACTTCGCGGGAATCTCTTATGGGTTATACGTTAGACAATGATCAGGAATTAGGCGTGTTTTAAAATTACTTCGTATTTTTTCTACACTGACATGGCAATTATCGTCATATAAAATCCTGAACAAATTTAATCGGTAACCTTATTGTATGTAGCAATAAAAACGCGATTTTTTCACCTCCAGGTCAAATAAATATTTATAGTATAGGTATATTGTTTTGTAGTAAACGATGTATTTTTAATGGTAACGCCTAGCATGTAACTGATACCGAAGGTGAAGAAGTTTGGAAATATAAACTAATTCTCCTTATACTAGTATATACCCGAAAATATCCCCGAAAAGAGCGATTTATATCATAGGTATAGGAAATGAAAATCGATTTTGACAAAAAAATAAAGGTAATTTTAACCAAATCTGTTAATCGTTGTCAAGTTATTGAGACATCATTAAAACAAACTATTAAATATATTTAATCTGATTTTATGATGTTCAAAGGAAAATACATTGAATCAACTGGAGACCCACACAGGCAAACGAGAGGCAAGTGACATAAAATATATTCCATGACAGTCGGCGCAGTAGCAACGTCTAGTTAAGTTTGTATTATTAAAGAACGTTTAGGGACAATGAAAATTATAGAGGCCCATTTGTCCCCCAGTCAAACCACAATCGAAGACCTAAAAACATTTATTTTTCTTTAGCAAAGAATCATAATCTTAATTTTACTATGTATGTAAATATTTCTTAATAAATCATTTACTAAAAAAATAACATTTATTATCATAAAAATTTAAACGATCAGATATGGTGATTCGCGTATAACATGATAGTTTGCATATTATGACTTTCTATGTTCAGACTTAAACCGGGATCTCTTGTTATTTAATTACCTCCAAGCCAATAAAATTCCGTTATAAGTTGTTTTATTTTAAAACGTTATATGTTAAATGTAAATTAAGGTTATACACAATAAGAAACTGACTTCAGCATTATATTTGCACTTGAAATTGGAAATTATATATTTGGCGAAGACACGAATATGTTGTATACAATTATTTTAATTAATATCGACTGATATGAGCGGGGTGCTCGTCATATATTTTACTGCCAAACAACATAATACTTAATATTTTTGTGTTCCGGTTTGAAGGGTGAATGAGCCAGTTCAATTACAGGCACAATAGAAATAACATCGTAGATCCCACGGTTGTGGCGCTGGTGATATGAGAAATTATTAATATTTCTGACAGTGCCCATGTCTATGGATAGTGGTGACCAATTACCATCAAGTGGCTTTAATATTGCTATACTTAATACATCTATAACTTTTATGCCATCGGTCCCGGTAGTTTAAAACTATGATGTCGTCCTACCGATGGTGACCGATTTCGGTCACGGCGGCAAACTTAAAAAAAGACAAATACGCAGGACATAATATTATATTGTTATAATCTGATGGAACGGCAAATCTGTAAGCACTTCTAAATTCCAGACTCCGAACTGTTGCAGAGAATTTTCGATAGATTTGTTTGAAGCAAGATCCTCGGGATCGGCGGCCTTATTTCTAGCTATTAGATTAACGAGACAGTCAAACTATTTTGGTTTCATCATGAGACCCTGGACACCTAGGTCTGAAGTACTCATCAAGGCAAATAAAACTGTATACTCCTCGTACCCTTAATACTTTTACTATAACATATTAAATTATATATATATATATATAAAGCTACAACATCAAGCCCTACAACATTAAATAAAATAAAGCGAACTCCTTGGAGAATATTATATACAGAAAAAAAAAACAATAACGAAAAGTAATATGACAGATCGTGATCCTAAGATTCTAGAATTCAAATTTTCATTCGACTCCCTTCAACGTTTCATCATATTCCTTTCCATCACAACCTGTAACTCTGATACAGGGTGAGGTCAGTAATACTCGTTCCGGGCGTGTAGTCAGATTTCCTATTATTGCCAGTAGAAATGATTTCTAGACTGAAGATGTACAAACAAATACGATGAAGATATTCCTGTGGCAATTTCATAGCCCCATAATGAGATCACACCTAATCATTTTTTTCAATAGAGCAAAGTAAAAAGTTATAATTTTAATGCAAATTATATTGCTTCATGGGATTACAAAACTTCGAGTACATTAGACACATTTAAAGAAAATATTTTTTTTTGACACTTATTTCCATTTGCCTTTAAACTGTCAATATATTCCTTAAATCAGTTTGATCGGGTGTTTTGAACTAGTATAAAATTCAGTTGCAAATTTTTGACCACAAGTAACAATTAAATTAAGAAAATCACGCATCATAATATTGGTAGAAACAAATAAGTTTAATCAAATCTATGTAAAATGCGAATTATAAAGCTGCTTGACTAATAATGTAGTGTTGCCACCTCATCGGTTTCGCAATTAAGCTATATTCATTTTTTTGAAGTGGACCAAAAAAATAAATACTGGTTTGTTAGTTAGGCTAAAGTTTTGCATTGTATTAATTTCGAAAATAATGATGTTTTTTTAATACGCATAATTAAATTTCAATAAACGTATTTACCTTTTTATTATTTTATTCATATACTTGTACTTTCAAACAGGATTAGAGGCTTAAGAGTGAGTGTTAGAAAGTGAGGTCTTTAGAATAACATAATGGCAACATTGCATTAAGATAAACATATTTTCACATCGGTATCTACTAGCATGTAATTATACAATTAAACGACCCTCTTGTATAAATTGTAATAAAAAGTTTAAAGACAGGTAATTCGAAACACAGTAGTAGATAACTAAATTACTACACGAGTTGAAAAACATCGTCCAAGTGCGAGTCGCTTTTGAAAAGCAAATAAAAATAGCAATGTACAATCGCATTTATTTAATAAAAAAAAAATCATCGTATATTTTTGCACACACAAAACCATAGATAATATTAAAGATGACGATGTTTGGTAAAAAAAAATGACGTCAAGGGACGTAAAGTTACACACTTTTAATTTAATGGTTAATGAATGAATTTATAATTTAAAAAAGATAATTACTACGTAGTTAAATAAATGAAATTACATAGATTTTCGTTAATAATAAAAAAAAATTGTGGTATTTGATAACAACGAAGTTATTATACGCCATAAGTCAATATAGAGCGACGACGAGAGGTGTCATGACGGCATAAAAGAACGTTAGCCGTCACGGCATACGAGCGCCTTAACCCAATACGTGAAAAAAAAACATAAAAAATAACGAGAAATTTATCACTCGTTTCTTGGAAAATTATTCATTCTCATTGGTTTAATTCGAAACATTTGAATACGGAACTCTAAAGTTTTAATTATTGTTATGGTAATCGATTAAATGATTGAAGCCATTATCATATAAACACATAAGAGTAAGGACTGCTACAATGTAAGAAACCAGTCTAGGTACTCGTAAATTATTACGTTTTATAATTGTATAAAGTTGTCTTACAAATGTGATTCTTAGTAGTTACTTCTTCATGTATATCGATGTATGGAAATTTTAACTCGATACTAATTTATTATGCCTGGTGTTTGATTCCCGATTGTAACAAATATTTAAAAGACAAACTGCTATTTCCACCTGTGAGTATTCGTTTTTGGGTCATACACAAAAACGAATATAGGCTTTTTAGGAATATAGGCTTTTAAATAAAATGATTTCAGTGGGTCCGTGTAACTACAGGTAAAGGATATATAGAGTAGTAGTTACTAAGGTTTTAATTGGCGAATGGAATGGTTAAATTTCTTACGCCACCGTCTATAAGCGACCACTTATCATAGCTACCTTTTGCCTATTACTTCATAAAACGAAAAAAAAAACAATAACCGTCCTCGGAAACAAATGTAATTAAATTCGATTACAATAAATTTAATCGTAGAATTATCGTGCAATTGGTTTTATGTTTACACATCAAGGTATGTATTGCTATTGTATTAGTAAGAATTGATTTGAATATTATGATATATATTCAGATCGGCTAAAAAGCTAAAAAATTAATACGCAGTGGCTAAAACGCCAAGCACGCTATTACACATCGGTCCGATAGCTAGATCGTGACGCGGCGACTGCGACGTTCCTTATCGCCGCATCGGTTCGTGCCCATCGTAAATAATCCGCAACTTTTCCCGACACGCCCCTTTGGAACAAAAACACTATGCAGTCTCAGTGAACGCCACTCGACGAATCCGCGATTTGACACGCGCCTCACAGACATTGTAACCATTTTCACATTTTTTGCAATGACTCATTAATCAGTCTGGCTTGCAGTGATAATAGATGAATTAATGATGCTGTTTTGTCACCGAACTATAAAAGGTCGGTTTCAAGTTGGTTTATATAATTATGTCTCAGCCTTTTGGGATAGATAAAGAACGTCTATCTCTAAAATAAAAATAAATAGAATAACATTACTGTAAATTATATATATATATTAAAAGAAAAAGTTTGCTAACTGTTTTATTTATTTTTAATTCCAGTTTCAACTTTGTTCGCAACTTAATCAAGATTTTAAGTCTATGTTGTAGTTTTTTGTCTCCTTCTATAGACAAAGGACTATTTATTAATAATAATCTATAAATTACATTTTTATTTTCCATCACATCATTACAAAATAGTACTCTCATTACGCATACAATATATCAAGCAATAAATAAAATTACTATTCTCAGGCTAAGTAAGGCTTTACTAGACTTTTAAGCAGTCAATTTTATTTTTATTTTGCATAAAATAAACATTAAGCGAAATTTATTTTATAGCAAGTGAATCTGTTTAAATATATCTTCAAAGTAATGTGTTTTAATTTTTTGTGAACACGTCGGGCGATTCTTTTGAATCATCTAACCATGTAAAAGTTAGGATTTTATCAAGTATATGAGGTAAATTAAATATGCAAAATAACAGTCAGACCGGGCTTATAGTAGACTAGTATGAAGGTGGCAACTAACAGTCTCGAACTTTCTAATTTTTGTTTTTTTTTTTCATCTTATTTGAGTGCATAGTCGTCTGACTAATGCGCTCGACTCAGACGTTAGCAGTCAATCCATTCCAGTCATAAATCTCAGAAATACTGGTTTATTACCTAGCACGTATCTATTATTGTATTATGTCATTATCTATCCTTTTCTCAAATCACAGTCAGACGCTAGCTTGTGGTCTTTGCATTCGTCTACATTAACGTCTAATCTAGAGAAATCGTGTTGTAAATACAGAAAAATCGTTGTGTTAAAGACGTGGTCTTTAACCGATAATTATAGGTTCACATATATAGCCACGAATCAATGTGTTTTTACTGGTATATGTATATAATTGATATCGTGCTCGGAGATAAAGGAAAATATCATGAGAAAAGTAGTGTGGCGGATGAAATTCTGTTGTATGCATATCCTCAACTCACAGCGTAACGACGTGCTGATAAACGCTCCAAGAATTCTCCCTAATAGTCTTCGAGAGACTGAACTGGATACAAATACGTTTTTCTTTCTTTTTAATTAATTATTTATTAACAAGTATAACAGTGGTCAGTATTAATTTAGATTATTTTTTTTAAGATTGAACTTTTTTTTTCTAGATGTCGGTGCAGAGTGCTAAGTAACAGGTTAACTACATAGTCACTGATTCAGACGAAAATAAATCGTCTAAAACGATCAAGATTATACAGTACAGATTACAGTTTTAGTTAATTCTTTGAATTATATATTAATCATAATTTAAATTATGAATATTTATCTAATTAACGCATTGTCATCATTGCAAAAAAACTCATTACTTTCCACCAAATAGAGCTGTGATTTTTTTTTTTATTTCACGTTTAAGTTGCAGATTTGCTATCGCAAATAAGTTTTGTTTTTTTTTTTTTTTATAATATGCGGATGTTCACTAAATAATATACTTATTTTTTTTAAAATAATTATTTAGCAAAAAAGAATCAGCTTAAAGAAAAAGTTAATTTAGGTTTATTCATTTTTAGTCCAAAAACATAATTACGGAATAAAATCATACTTTGCTTCAAAAGGATACAAATCTCAAAGTCCATTTGAGGATTTTTTTACTGAATATTAGCAATTCTTTTATCAAACAATTTGACAATGATATTGATATGACATAACTAGTTTATAACGAAAGATTAGACGTTGTAACTAATCTTAGTAAATCAATTAAGATATTGCAGTATGATTGGTATTTACACCAAAATTGTGTCATCTTAAGTTAATTTCTAAAAATTCTAACATTATTATTTCTTATAATGGTCTACACGCTCTTTTATCTCTTTCTATTATCAGTATTATGATATTCAAGATAAAGACAGCGTTATAACCTCTATACAATTTTTGTTAGAATACCTATATATCAATTTGCACGTCTCAACCAATACCGAACTGAGTGATGAGGTAGAAATTACATAACAAAATAATAAAAAAATAAAACCAGGAATAGTTTTGTAAAAAGATATATGTACGCCTAATATTTTGAGAATAACAAATTCATAATGGTTTTAGTCTAGGTTTAAAGAAAACGTCATTTATTAATTTAGAATTATCCAAGAAAAAAAAATCGATAATAAGATATGATATACATATTTTTGATTTATCGATTTGAGGTTAAAATTTGTAAAATATTGTAGTAATCGTCTCCATAGATTTCAAAGGCCTAGTGTACATCGGCTTAACCGCGGTAAAACTATCGCGGTCGTGGCCGTTGCGTTGTTTTTGACTGAAAAAGGTGCACGCGCGCTTTATGCTCCAAATAGAGCCACGAAAAATACGTTTTTACCAAGAACTATTAATTTTTTTAATATGCTCTAAATTTAGTGGCAATATTTTAAAATTAGATTTTTTTGTCTTTTGTGACAGTTGATTCTTCCCTTTATTTATTTATTGTTATAAATATTCGCTGGCCAATAAATTAAAACATGTTTAGTTTTTTATTAAAGAATTTGCAAAAGCGGAAATTACTTGTTAATTTGTGTTAATTTACATATAATTATACATTATTCATTCATGATTTTTCCATGTATGGTTATCAGTATATTTCAATATTATATAATGCATAGTTTCTTATATATCTCGCCTAAGAAGCGTAACTTTTTAAGCGTTTTTATCTACTATTAAATGTAATGGCCTCATTCTATTCGAACAGTGTTGTCTAGTATACTTTTAGCAGAGCATGAGTACAGCAACTAAACGGTTATATGTTGTATATGAGATTATGATCACTTCCTCAATTTTATTTTAAATTTAGAACTAAAAAAGTGAATTTAATAATTAAAACATCTACTTTGTTTTTTATCGTTTCACAATTATGAGCACTGGCAACACGTGTAATGTATGTGTGAATTAGTTTATTAGCTAAAAATACATTACACAGCGTTCCGTCATACGCAGTACAACATCGACTACTATAATTACAAAGACAACTTAAATATATTTGAATAAATTTAATGTATGTAAAACTGTATGATATGAAGTAAATAACGTAAATTTATAATTTAAGGATCTGGAGGTCATTAACTATCAAATCATTACTGTTTTATTGTTGTTTTAGGACATGAGAATTGTCTGGTATTAGTGTTGATACGATAAGGGTCACTAATATGAGAATTTCACTGTAAGAAGTATAAATAACTAAAACTGTCATTACTTCTCTAAATATCGTATATAGGAGGATAATTCCTTTGGTGATAGTAATACCACTGACTCACTCGCTCTCTAAAGAAGAGAATAAGTTAAAACTTTTAAGATAAGCGTGCATAAAATATCCGTATCGTATAAATAATATAATTGTAATATACATATTTTTCATTAAATATGAAATCTTTGCTTGTCACTTCAAAGGTCAAAAGCGTTTGAAATTGCGAAGCGCAGCTGCTTATGTATTATTGTTATACCCCAAAACCTTCTCTCAAGCGCGCTAATATATAGTTTTAAGTATATTGATTAAAAAAAATTTTTCAGTTACAAATTACAAAAAAAAAATCAGATACAGTACAGATAGCAAAAACTTTTTGAATAATTAAAAATTAAAAAAAAACAATTAAATCCGGTCAATTGACATGACTTTAAAAAACGTAAAATTTAATTTGACGTTAATGAATGATTTATGTATGAATTTAACATTGGCCAGCCGCGCTCTACACCGGACTAGACTAGACGCGAAAAAAAAGTTAATAGATAAAATTATAGTTGTAAGCTATTTTTAGGAAAGTTTAAAAATAAAACATGACTGTTACAACGTGTTTTATTGCAATAAAACCGTCTGCGAATATTAATTAGATGTATCATCATGTGATATTAAAGGGCTTATAAAGAAAATCATTTTATAAATAAATTGAAGGTTGTTATAAGTAATTATATTAAAAAAAAAATTAAGATTAATAGACTTCGACCGTTTGGACGATACATGAAAAATGGGACATGCATGGTATTTTTTCATGATGGGATATTTTTGATGGAAAATGTATTTACTCCATCTACTTATGTAATAAAGTATATAAATTGTGTAATTAGAAAACAAAATAACAAAATTTGCGAACATTTATCGGAGATATGTCGACGTGAACCTTGCCTTGATGCCCTGCGACAGTCCGTGAATATCCGACTATCGGGTAAAGGAATCAACTCACTTTAAAAGCCTACTTCATCATCCTGTTTTGATACGTGATTAATTGTGTCTGTGAGATAAAATCTCACCTCAAAACTTTAGAAAACACCTTTTATATATATAAAAATTCATAGAATGACTATAATCTACAAAAACATAGGAAGGATATAGGCTACTTTTTTGCACCCAAACATACTACGCTACTCCTTAAAGCCGCGGGCGAAAACTGTTATGATATAAACTATTAATTGTATTAAAAATAAACAAAACAATATTGGGTATCGCCATTTTTGTGCAAAAGCCGATTAGAAAACAATTACTTATTGTAAAAAATATGTACACACGTATAACCATATATTTTTAGTACCTTCTATAGCATTATTTTAATTTCTAAAATATTATTCCACTTTAAAAACTTATCCAAAATCTTTAATTTATTTATTAAATAAAATAATTATATACCAGAAATTAATAATTAAATAGTTTATTTATAAGAACTTACACTTCGATATCGATGTAATTTGCAATTTTAATGTAAAAAATCTTTTCTACGATATACGTACTGACTTCGCACGAGTAAACAAATATTATAATAAAATCAATATCGTACGGAGCGATCTATTCACTAGTACGACGCTATAACAGATTTACCGCACGGCCCACAATATTTTTTATTTATGATTTTTTCAAACATCTAGTAATATCTATGCTACGGTTTAAATTGTATAGCACAAATAGTAATTTTAATTTACAATAAACTCTTAATTTTTTTTTTTTTTTCTAAAAGAAAGAAATATTTCGAAATCGTTAGATTGTCTAAGACAATCTTCTCGTTACCATAATAAGCTATATAATATTTAAACTATATATATGTAGCCTTTGTTCGTTCTGAAATTTTAACCTGTTACCGTATTCTTAAAATACGCACAAAAATACTTAACTTACCTCGAAATAACATTAGTATCGCGTATGAAATATGATAATTTCTGATTGTTGTCTAAAATAACAAAAAAGAACCTAGACTCACACACTATGATAAAACCGATAAGACCCAGCTCAGAGTAAAAGTCTCACGCTAAGAGAATCTTGTTACCAGACAGAATGTCACGGTCAAGCGTTAAGGCTCGACCTCATAAAGATATTTACTGTGACGTAGAATTGATTAAAGAGTTTTCTATGTCATTCCATAAATTATACGTTTTTTTTTTCAAAAATCCATAAATAACGAATAAGTTTTGTGTTTATTTATTAACAAAAAAAATGTCGCATATTATCGTAAATACAAAGAAAACATAAATATAGTAATATAAATATCAACAAATATATTAATGATTAGTAGTATCTACCAATATAACGTTTAACCGAACGTTACTTTGTAGTAACGTTGTTGTAGTAATCTTTCTTGTGAAAGATACTACAGCTAGCTAACATCCAGCAACTATCTCCCTGCTAGGCTTAGGCTTACTTTTGTTTAAAACGAAGTTCTTTTATCCAGATTACAGTAGAGTAAATTGACAGAAATTATCACGTAAGGAAAAAACAGTTTGCCCCCTCTAGGCGACCTTTACTCCTCTTGGCATTCTCTCTATCTCTTTCTAATCTATTATATTTTATATACGTTTTTAAATAATTAGCACTAATGTACCTCCCTTCACTGCCTTATACGAGACGAATTATAAACACTAACTAAGCACACGAAAGTTCTGTATCCGGTGCTCAGAATTTAATTCACAATTTCGATTAAGATTACATTTTAACGACTAGGCAATATCAGCTCTAGGCTACAGAGTGTTAGAAAAACATTTGCTGCTTATAAACTTCCACTTGTGGAAATAACACTAACAACAATAACAACTATTAAGTTCATCTTATTTCCACTACATCTCATACTAAAACCACAAATGTGTCTCATGTCTGAAACACCAAATTTATACCCTATTTGAGTGAAATAATAGACGAGAGTTTGTATGAGAAGTTTTGGTAGTTAGCAACGGGAAGGAATCTCACGACTTCATTTGTTTAAGGTGAATTATTTCTTTGCCGCTACAAAAAAAGTTAATAAGAATACACAGACAGAGCACTGTATCATGTACTATCATTTGAGGAGTCGGACGGTCCCTGAGATGTTGCCGATAGGAAATCCCATCGGGCACACGACTAGTAACAATACATAAAATTCTTAACCTATGTCTGTATTTATAAATAAAAAATTAATGACTGACTGCCTACCAATGTACAACTGAAATTAAGACAATGCACTTGAAATTTAGAAGAAGAGAATCCGTGGTAAATATAGGCGTTCCAAAAAGATTTCAGGGGAAAACATTTTTGTGGAAAAAAAATAATAACGATAATGTGCGCTGCGTATCTATTGTATTGCTTTAAATCTTTGACGAAAAAAGGAGAGTCCAAGTGAGGGTTCAGTGAGACCAAGATCTTAGAGAGTCTCCTCTTAGAAATCAACTAATCTAGGAATTCGTCGGAATACCTTTACTAAAGTTTTATTAAAAAAAAAAAAAACAGAACATAACATCTTTTTCCAATTTTGCTTATCATCAAGCCTGCGTTGTTATATACTGATAATTGAATACTCACACACTTTGCCAAAATGAAAATGGAACGCAATTTTATGGACATATTTAATTTGTTAAACTTTTTGAATGCAACAAAAAATTTGGCAACACAAAAACCTGCACCGGCTAGAACATAAAACCAGTTT
The DNA here is from genome assembly GCF_905147765.1 of Vanessa atalanta. Lineage (NCBI taxonomy): Eukaryota > Metazoa > Arthropoda > Insecta > Lepidoptera > Nymphalidae > Vanessa > Vanessa atalanta. The sequence continues at coordinate 4,543,764 of NC_061877.1, forward strand.
ATTGATTTCGAAACTGCAACTATCATTCACAGTATTATTTCAAATGTCATATATTAAATAATATTTTTTAACTGCCGGGTTTACTTACGAACTCTTATAGCTTGTGTTTAGTTGAACACAGATTACTCTTTTTCATCGTTGATTTGAAATTAGAAAAAATATGACACAGCATTCTATGTCTAGTTTAAAACAAAATTAGTATAAAAAACCGGTAATAATTACTATATCTGATAGATTGAATTTTTAAATCATTTATACATTAAATTTAACTAATAATATGTTTCTTATGTTAACTTATATCTGATATTGAATATTGCTTATATTATGTAATTTCTATTAATTCTTAAATATTTCTAGAATACTTATTATATTCTAAACTACAAGTATTATGGACTCAAGTTGTTTTTATATCTATTTATTAATTTATTTATTCGTTATGTGAAATTATGTTGACGTGATATTGCCTCACGACATGCTATGATAAGTAATTTAAAACTACTAAATAACACCAACGCTGCCTGTGGTCTATACAACTATTAACACACGCATCTACTCAATAAAAATGCTTTATGAACTTATAAGTGTAATTTCTAGCCAGTATTTATTCTAAATAGGCGTTAAAACTCGAAATTAGCAAGCCGTCACATAGTGTATGTCATTATGCCGTGTGAAGAATTCGCATTCTTAACACGCAATTGTTTCATTAAATATAAGTCTAGAGCAGGACTGTTATAAATCAACCGAAGCCTTAGTTGGCACGTCGCCACTACGCGCAATCGAAAAGGCATAGCCGTTTTTCCTATTTTCATAACAAGCAGATGTTTCGAAAGGCCACTGCCCCAAGTATGACTATTAACGGTTATGTGCACGCCCCTATTATAAATGTTTCAATTATACGGTCGACTCTTTCCATATTAGGTTAGATTCAAACGTGGCATATTTCGAGATTCCCTATTAAAATTTACGTACAAAGGCTTCCAAACAATGTTATAATGGTGTATTTTTTTATTGGAATTATAATAATTACATTTATAACAACCGGATAAACGTTGATTCTATTTTTAGATCGAATGTTATTTCGAATAAAAATAAATATGTTTAGATCTCATAACTTGATATAATCGATCGTTTGGTTTTTTCACGCTTCGGATAATAATATTTTTTTTTATTACATTTCCATACTTATTTAATATTCCTAGTCGATAAGAGAGACTGGATAATTTATTGTAATACAAAGATCTATTAAAATTTAGTGATGTTTAAAACAAATGATTAGAGCGTGAGCCAACGCCTTCCAGTCTTGCGATAAAGGCTATTCATTATGTATATTCTCACTAAAGTAGTTAAGAATATTTTTGCGTTACAGACCTTGACTAATAGTGACTTAATGACAGAATGTTTTATGTACTTATAAAGTTAATATAACCTGTGATGAATATAAGTAATGTCTGTTGCAATCAGCAATAAACTGTCAAGTGTCGACTGACACAAATTTAAAGTTATATATCGTTATTTTATACAAAAGTCTAGTTATTGCCAATGTAATAAAGAAATACAGGAATATTTACAAACAATGGACTAATGTCTAGGCATTTCTATAATCATTTGACATATGAGTGGAGATAAGAAATTAGTCAAGGATTACATTAGCAGCCTGTAAATTTCCCACTGCTGGGCTAAGGCCTACTCTCCCTTTGAGGAAAAGGTTTGCAGCATATTCCACCACGATGCTCCATTGCGGGTTGGTGGAATACGCATGTGGTGGAATTTCGTTGAAATTAGACACATGCAGGTTTCCTCACATTGTTCCCTTCACCGCCGAGCACGAGATGAATTATAAACACAAGCAATGAAAATTCAGTGATGCCTGCTTGGGCTTGAACCCGAAATCATTGGTTAAGATGTACGCGTTCTAACCACTGGGCCATCTCGGCTCAGTCAAGGATTGTTGTAACCCAATTTCTCGTAACCGATCGAGCTGGAATTGTGCAAATCTTTTTGGTGCTAGTAATATAATTATATTATCACTAGCACTAAAAAATCATTCAATCATATTAAATCGTCTTTTCATAAAATCTTAACGATTTTTCTAATTTGGTCTTTATTGTACCGGCGATATGGATATTTTTCGTTGTTTAAATAGTCACTGTTCGAGTTGCTTGTGTTAAGAAAATCAGTCGTAATCCTAACAAGCGTCTTTGAATAAAATTTAATATAATAATCAAATCAAATTAAGAATACTTTATTAAAGGAGTCTCAATAAAGAATATTTGAAACCGTCATTTTACAGAATTAAGTGTTAAGCTAGTACTGGTTCCGAGTGTACATTCTCCCAAGAAGTACCGGCAAGAAATTTAAAACCTAGTTACTCTTTTTCACAAATAAAATAACATTAGCAACTTTGTGCAATTAAATTTTCATATCCTGTATGGAATACTGCTCTACATGCCTTTTAAATTATCGGTAATTTAAATGAAGTAAATTTCGAATCCTCATCGAAGATCACTGAGTATTTGGTGCTTCTTTCATTCTATAAAGTGAATGCGACGGAAGACTTCGTAAGGAAGGCTTAATTTGTTGGTTAATATTCTGTTATACGTGCAACGAAGTGGATACCACTCCAAAACCATCTCCACCACAGAAGTACTTTAATAATCACTGGGAAATTAACCAGTTATTACTTAATACCAATTTTCTTCTATTTTGTTTATTGAGCAAAATTCAAATAGAACTTAGAAAATACAGAACAATTAATTTGTTTAATATTCAATTTAATTGGTCTCACTTAACGTTTTCACTTCATTGTTTTATTATGACCTATCTTGCAAATTAAACACGAACATACTTTTTCATTTTATTGTCCGTTCATTGCTCTGATAAATTTAATTTAATATCAATAGTGATCTGTGTTTTTGTTTCTTTTGACACTGGCTAGCGATAGTCACGACTACTATTGTCGATTTTGGCAAGTGTATCTGAAATTGTATTCTATTGTCAGTGGTCCTCAACCTCGAATATCAAAGACAATATCGACCGTACTCAAATACCAAATCAAATATCGTTGATAATGTTGGTCTGTATTCCAATACGGTTTTTCATATAAATCTAACAGCCTGTAAATATACCTGATAGTCTAAGGCCTCCTTTCTCTTTGAAGAGAAGGTTTGGAGCTTATTCCATCACGCTAATTTAATGCGGGGACGGAGATACATATTTGGCAGGATTTCCTTAAAATTAGACACAAGCAGGTTTCTTCACGACTTTTTTTGTACCGAGCATCAGATGAATAATAAACACAAATTAAGCACATAAAAATTCAGGTATGCTTGCCTGATTTTGAACCTATAATCATCGGATGCAGGAAAGGTTAGTAAGCCACTGAAACAACTGATGTAAGTAACATAACATGTTTGGTGACAGCTTAAGATCAGATCAACCATCGGCTACTTGACTGTTTGAAATTAAAAAAAAACTATACAGGGAGAATTTAAACAGCCAAAACCTTGTAAACAGAGCATTCAGTTTCAAATAAAACATCAGTAGATATAATCAAGTCATTAGGGTAATATATATTTAAATAATTTTACTGATATCAAAACGAACGATTTTAATTTATTCAAATATTTTCTTAGAAGCGCCTTTACAAGATCACATTTATTATAATGATGACCTGTTATAGTGCATACTACACAGGTCATACATCATAAATCGTTATGGAACTAAAAACTTTATCGAGGTTTATATGTAAACAATAGCAAGTACTCTTACTTGTTAATTGTCTAATCACATAATTGCTTTGCAAATTACCATTAATCGCTCTCACTGAATTATGTATTCATGCATAACCTTACAGTTTTTCAATTGCAGCTGACGATAAAATTGTATCTTGTTACAGTTGTTTACAAAGTTAATTATACATATGTAGAAATGAATTGATATTTAAGAACTCAACTCGCCAAATATAGAAGACATGCACGTATTCCCCATACTAATGCCTCAATTCATTTATTTACAATTATGTAGGTAAGCCAATACCAGAAGCATTAGCAATACCGCAAACTGCGAATACGCTGCGCACCGTAAGATCTAACTAAATATATGTACCTCGAGTCTGCATCTACACCTGTACAAATACAAAAAGACTTGCGACACATAAATATAAAGAAAACATTCAACATTATATTATACAAAGACACCATTAAAATACCATTTCCTTACAAGGTTATGAATATCCAAGTCAAGGGTTAATAAGAGTATATCGCTCGTATGACTCAGATCTCAATTAAGAATATTCAAAAATTGTCAACCAGTCTTTATTCATTCTATTTTTAAAAAGTTTATTTATTTCGCTTTTTTTTTTGTTGGTGCTGATTTTTTTCGCATTTATTCTATCTCTTTCATATCTGCAGTTAATCTAATCTCTCATCTTTCTCTTACAACAATTTTCGTATGGATGAGACACTGATTTCGATTACAGCGGCCATAATCAACGGGACTAGCCATCTGCGCAAAAGGTATTATAATGCTCGATTGTGTGCACGAACAGGCGCTCTTACTCCGATGGGATGCAAAACACGACTGAAAAGAGATCAAGTGCTGGACTAAAACATTTATGTTCGTTCCAAGGAAAGGAAGTGTAGACCACAAATTCCAAATCCGGGTTGCAGAACAGAAAAACACATTTTTTTACCAGAGTTTGAACCCAGAACTGTACTTTGTAGTCGTATAAGTTAGCTAATAGACCCTCGACGTAGTTAACACTGTTTATAGGGAGTATATCACATTCATAACTCAGCGTTATAGGAATGTCCGTGATAGAATACCGTTTTACTTCCAACTTATCTGTCAGTACACTTTCACACTTCCTATACTATAGTTATTTTAAGAAGTCGTATTTTAAATATAGCGTGGTATAAGTCAGCATTTAACAAGTATGTATAGCATGAATTGAAAAATGACTGAAGCTGAGCTTCAGTACATAACGAATCCTTAGTATACATCAGTGACATGTCATTTTTTAGTTACGACTAATGAGCCGATAAATACATCTTACGTCATGACTTTTATAGGAACGGATTTGATTTACGCTTCGTAGACAATTAACTGTAAACAAAACAAATTTCTTGAATATAGTTGGACATAAATTACTTGAATGAAAATAATTTAATATTACAGTTTAATGGTAAATTACATAAAGCACCGATCGCCAGACAAAAACGTTACCAGACAAGAGTTAACGAGCGATGTCCCAATTCTCATTTACTAGACAGATATTATTCTCCAGTAATGCTTAGAGCAATACAATTAACTAAAACTGATCCTAATAATAAATTATATTACTTAATATAATTATAGGTACTTTCTTCACAGTTCAATGACCTGACATTTATAACCGTAAAGAAAATATATTAACTTCATATTAAGATTTAAGATTGTATTATGAGTCTTATAAAACTATATAAAGATACGAAATATTAGATTTGCTTTACAAAAGTAATCAAAATTTGGTTCAAAATTTACACCAATCACAGTTTATTTTAATACCTGTTTATCATGTTTAAACTGATGACATAACAGATAACATATATAAACTACGTATGCATAATCCAAGTCGTGACTCGTGACCTTAACAGTTGAAATCATTATCAACAAGATTGTCAAAGCAAATCAGTTATTTTTTGTACATATTGTAAGCAATATTAACTACTAGAAGACATTGAAAGGCAAATGATTCTTTCAAACATTAGGTTATACGAAGAAAAGATTTCCCACGGTGCGTCAGCGAAGGCTCATCTATAAAAACGCACATCGTGGGAATAAAATTTTATAGAACATATATATAAAAATTTATGAACACCGATTTCAAAAAATATACACTTTCTACAAGTATTCTACCTAACTTATATTAAAACGGCATATTCATTTATCGTATCAACAGCCTGATCCTGAGGGGTGAATAGTTCTTATTAATAAATAACTTAAATGCAGTTGAAGTGACGTTGAAATATATTTGTCATTTTTAAATAAAAATAATTTATTTATCGAATAAATTCGAAAAATTATTTCGAATGTTAGTACGAGGAATGAAACTTTTTTTACTGGTAGAGTTGCATGACAGGCAATACCGGACAAACACGAAGTGACACATTTGCGTGTGCCTAATGCTTGCATTTAAGTTGCAACCGGGTCAAAGATGGATATTGTTGTATAATTGTTCGTTTTAATGCCATTTACCATATAATGATGCCCGTAATTAGATAGGGGAATTGATTTATATCGCTACTACATACATTAATGTATTTTTTCAAATTAACATAATATATATAATATTATGCCTTTAATAAACGTATTACATTAGTTTTGCTTTTAAAATCGATATTTTTACGCATTAAAAAGTATTCAATTTACTAATTATATCAGTTATTTTGATATGCTTCGAGTGCTAGTTTTATCATTATCAATAACTCGTGTTCGTTATCGTGTTTGTTTCGATAAAATTATTTATCAAATGCTTAGACTATAATAAAAATATGTTTTAATTCATCGCATGTAACATACGTTCCCGTAAAACTTCCTTATTCCTTCCGTTACTTTAAAGAAAAACTACGACGATCGACTATAGTTCAGTCGATGATATTATTTTATTTAATTTTTAATAAATAGTAATTGCACTTAATATGAAAATAAACATTAATTAATTTTATATAATAATTACTTGATATTTAAATTGTATTATTCGTTCTTTTTTTACGTTTTGCCTTAAGAGTGATAATTAATTTGCTTTATTTGAAAAACCTGTTCAATTAACCTGTCATCTTCGTTTCGCGTGTTGATTTTTTTTTCTTTTAATTCAACAGCTAGGCGTTAGGACTCGTACATGCGTGAAGCCGATAGACATAGATGGCGTTAACAATTAATTATAATTAACTGCTGTCACGAACGCTGCTTATCTATTTTTAGCTGATAACAGAAAAAAAAAGGATTTTTTTTGCCTTGCTCATTGGATAGTATACTTCAGACTTAACCGTAGATTGAATTTAAACTTAGGCTACCACCGTTTAATTTTCATGTACTTAATTTGTGTTTTTTGTGTTTATAATTAAGGTAAATCCTGCTGAGAAAAAATGGGATGAAAATCTGCCACACGTGTATTTATCTACCGGCATTGGATCAACTGTAAACCTTACCAAAAGGAGAAGAGGCTTTAACTGATCAGAGAAATATTTACAGGCCGATACTTCTTTTATATTGTGAAGTTCTATGAAATCAAAAAAAATAAATTTTATTTATTTTTATTTAAAAAATCATTAAATAATTTGTCTGAAAATAAGTCTTATTTATTTCATAACTTTTTTTTGAAAATCGCTAAATAGATAAATATTTTCCAAGAAGCATACACCGTTATCAATAACCGTGAGAAATAAACATTTGCTTCTTGCAAATCCTGCATGCTATCAGATCAGTTCCAAAAACACGAAAATTAAAACGAAAGAGGTTCTCATCAAGAGGCGGACGTAATGATGCAAGTAATTGCGTCGCATCGCGGTCGCATCGTTCTGTTTCGTACACACGAGGCCACTGTTAGCGAACTTGGAACATGAATATATTAACAATTTTTATCAATATTTTTTTCGAATTTTAAAAAATCCTTCGTTTGTTGATATATAATAATGAAATTATTATATCTATAAATTAAATATAAAAAAAATAAAAATTTTGTCTATTGCGTTCTCGTATCAGTCTAGTTACTATTTTAGATGAATTTAAATGAAATTCGGAATATTGCTAATATTCTACGTTAAAATATAAAATTTAATTTAATTTCAGGCTATGATTTATGTGTAAAATCAGAAGTATTCACTATTTATATATTAAAATATTGAATATTTAAAAAAATCTTAATCCTAAGAGTTATTTTAAACATGATAATTATAGAACAGAGCTGCATTTATGTTCATCAACAAATTATTTTTGTATGGTAAAGACTGAAATTAAAATAATATGACACTTTTTTCGTTCAATAATTTATGTTAAAACATTTTACATATTTTGCTAAAAATTAGACAATGTTTCGAGGTTACTAAGAATACTAAGGTAATTTTTGCAGATGACAAGGAAACATTACAAAATAAATAACAATATTTGTTGAAATAAGAAGAAATTATTTGAAGAAATTTTCGCTACGTGTATTCGATGTGTACGCAAATCACCTTATATCTCAGGTTCTCGTGCGCGGTTCCCATGGCGCATGTCTCCTGCGCACGTTCGCGCTCATTATCAATTAGGCAGTGCGCGCGTGCGGCCTGTCATTACGTTCAGCGCACGACCACGCACTGAGACGCGCAGCGACAAAATACAATTTGAATAGAAAATCGTATACAGAACAAATTTTATTCTTATTAACAAAACAGCAGGTGTAATAAAACCGTTGTGATTTATTTATTCATGCACATTTCTGACAGACATTTGTATGTACATACATTTACAAAATATTAATTATTAATTTAATATAATAATAATAAGGAATAAATTCCTGATTAACAACTTCTTGATGTATTCATTTGTGACTAAAATCGGTTTTGTAATCACGTCACAGAAAATAAATGAAAGTTAATAAATTAAATAAACATAGTCCAAAAGAGCAAGTTGTGTATATCACCATCAAGTAACTAGGAAAAGGTAGTTTGCAAATCCGCAGCCGAGAATGCCATTTGCATCGAGTGCACAAGATCTCTAGATACGATCCGACCCGCAACAGAAAAGTTAGCGGTGGCCCTTACGGACCCGCACTAACATCTGAGGCCGCATACATTAGTTAGAACACATCCTAACTACCAGTTTCGATGGCTAATTTTATTTGAACACTAATGAGAAAGGAAACGTTTAAGCTTTTACGAGATTTATACGAGAACACGTTCACAGGCTTTTGAGTAATTATAGTTGTATAGAAATTTATAATAACTTAATCTAATTTTCTTTTCATTGATATTGATTTCTACTGCGTTGATTTAAAAATCAAAATTATTATTATTACCTTATAATAAATTGCGATATAGTAATATTTTGATATATTATTAATAATACAAATTCATATATTCTACCGCCAAACAGCAATACTTAGTATTGATGTGTTCCGGTTTGAACAGAGAAAGGAGAAGTTTTACTATATGCATAAGATAGCATCTTAGTTTTCATTTGTAAGTGGTTAATATTTCTTTCAGTACCAATATCAATGAGCGATGACCATTTTAAACTAGGTACCTTATTTACCAGTCTGCTTACCTATTTTAAGATAAAAACATATATATTTTGAAATTAAAATATTTTAATGGTAATTCATATGCTTTAGGAGTAAAATGAAACAGTAACGGAACAATTTAAGGACTTTTTATTGCTTCGAAATACGAAAGCAAATAAACAGAAATAACTTATAATTACGTATAATGGCTAAAGCAGCCATCTCAGTGTAGCTGGGGATGATTCTACTAACATAAAGCGGTTTTGATACGTTCCCGATTCTATTTCGATTCAACTTCGACTATTCATCACAAAAATACTTCAACTGAGGGCAAATTCTACTTATTTATATGAGACACGATCTCGATTATATTTCGACCCAATTTCACCGAACCACAACTGAATAATGTTTGGTGAATAGGAAGACGGCTGAACGGAAATGATAATGTTTCGATTCGATTGTGATCAAGTGACAATTTATTAGTAGAATTGGCGCAATTGATTACGACTCAGCTTAACACGGCATTTGTTGTCAGTCGGTCCCGTTACCTCGGTCAAAACGCAAAAACAATAAACAAGTTACAATGTTAACAGATAAAAATAATTAATAGTATATATTAATAGACGCAGACCAATTAAAATGACGATCGGTTAAATGGTATACAGGTAGATTTGCAGCAGCGGCATCTAACGACGAGTTACAACTAACTTGATTCAGGATAGTATAAAAACTTTTTTTTTATATAGGTCGGCGGATGAGCAATTGAGATACCTGATACTAAGTGGTTATCATAGACATTGGCGCTATAAGCAATACTAGCCATACCTTACACCAACATTGGGAACTAAGATGTTATGTCCCTTGTGCCTGTAATTACACTGGCTCACTCACCCTTCAAACAGCAAACACAACAATACTGAGTATTGCTGTTTGGTAGTAGATTATCTGATGAGTGAATGGTACCGACCCAGATGGGCTAACACAAAGCCCTACCGATGGAGTAACTAATACATGAAAATCTACCTATATCTAAATATAGTCGTAATTTATCAAATTATGTCGAAGTCTATGAATTTCAAGCAGATAAATATATGAACGTCTCATTTTATGGGTACATATTATACAGATTTAAATTAAGCCATAACATTAACTTATCTTTACGACTTCACCTATAAATATTGTTCAGGAGGTGCATAGTTAAACAAAGTTGTCTTCTTCTTTCGTGTGTCCAATCAGTGATGATAGAAAGAGAAAAATCATTGTTTAATTGCACACCGCTAAAGAAAGCTCATAAGTCAGGCCGTTTGATTATAATATTCGCATATACTCTACAAATTATTTGTAACCTTAAGGACATTGTGTGACTTTGTCTTATAAATTGTAATAGTAGATAGTAGTGCAGGTTTCGTGCTAGTCGCCATCATCCCCATTACTTATTTCTAGTAAAACATCTGCTATAATTTGGTATGTCAAAACAGCTATAAACATAAAAAGATAGGAGGTTCCACGAGAAGGTGCGAGTGGTTAATAATTTCCAATTAGCAACGAAAAATTGTACTGCGTTTTTGATATAAAAAATCACCCCTTTATTCTCCCCATCGACTACCTTTTTCACAGTGGGTGACTTCAATAGATAGATAACATTAGTGTACTATTTCTTATTTAATGAATTTGACAGCGAAGCAAATGCGTAGTGTAATCTAAATGAAACAGTGTCAAACCCCTAGTATCTAGCTTACAAGGTTGCAGACCCCGCTTTTAATGGATTGAAAACCTAATTCAGAAAAAAAATAATTTTCAGTCTGTAAATTCTCAGTGATAACCTGGAATTCGAATTTAACGTGCTTACATTCCCGTTCTCCGGAAAGCACATAAAGACGTTGATCCTGCACCTGAACTCTTATCGGTCGAGCCGGATTGACAGAATAGAGTACTAGTGTTTGAGCGTACTGTCCTAATGTGAATATTTCCTGGGCTATCAAAAATCTAAATAAAATTTGAACTTGAAATTGTTCATGATAATATATATTTTTAATTTACTTAGTATTAGATAAGAAAATAAAAGCATTCAGTTTTAAGTAATAATATAGAATTGATTATAAAGTTCTAATTAATTTTCAAGATAAAGTAGTAAAAAACTGTTAATAAAATATTAAGTTTAATTTAATATTATTTATTTAAATATTTTTTACAGAAAAGAGACGAAAATTATTTAATTAATATAATAATTCATAAGTTTAAATATTATAAAAAAAAACCCTAAATAAAATAATATTTATATAAATTTTTCCTAACCACAGAAAAATAACGCCAGAAATGTGCAAAGCAAAATCGCGACAATTCAGTATAAAACCTTCGTGCGAAATAATAGACAGAATCTAATTAAAAAAAAAACGCATTAGGCATTGCCGTTACCTCCGTCTGCATACCAACGAACCGGTTTCTTTTATTACCCACGAATCTTAATATGCCTGTATAGACTATATTTTTTATCTATGCGGTGTATCCAGTTTTTGTAGAATTTGATTATATTTATTGTTATAATTTTAAATTTAATAAGTCGTTAATTATAAACAAAGGCATATAATTTTGAAAAGGATGCGAGTATTTTATTTTAAATTATTTAACATTTTTTATACGTATAAAATAAGAATATTTAAAAAAAAAGAGAACTATGCATAGAAATATTTATAATTATTTATTTATTGATGTTTAAAGAAAAAATAATTTAGATACGTAAATTTCAAACAAAATCTAAATAGTGATAGACGGTTAAAATATTATTTCTTCACTTAAATATCTTTATATGTATATATATCACAAAAAAATAAACAAATATTATTCATATTTACATAGATACGTACATAGTTGATAAATTTATAATTTCAAGTCATGTGTACTACACATACCGTGAGATTTTCTGATAGGTATATGTACTTACTGCCTTTTATAAATCAAGTCTATTTAAAGTGAATAATTTATTTCGTTACCCACAATTCACAAAAGCATATTCCATGGGAAGTTACTTATATCACGTGTGGATAATTCATGAGGTTATGATTATTTACAATCAATATTAAACAGTTTTGCAAATAAAGACCTAAAGAAAATTTATCACCTAGTCGTTCGAACAAGGAACCCAGACCTAAGCCTAATGCAAGACACGATTTTAAAGCTTTAACATGTTAACATCGAACTGATGTCTGTAGGAAGTTAACTATAATTATACCTTATATGCATTGATATAGAGCCTATTATCGAACGTTTTTTTTGCGTCAACGTATACACATTGCGGTTTTGCTAAAATGACCTTGAATCTTAAGGGATCAATAATATCGTTATTGTCGTAGGCTTTATAATTTTAGTAAAGTTAGTATAATTTAGATAAGATTTTTTTTATATATTTCATTCAGAAAATATAAATACTGAATTTTTTTTATTAAAATTTAATTTATCTTTCAAATATATTTTTTTTAATTTTACTTGATAATGTATATAATGAAATAAACACATTGACTCTTTGTTAAAATTAATTAAGACTGATATAAGAGTTCAAGGCATTGTTGTACAACAATTCCTCTAACAGTTATTTGACTATTATAATAAATTAATAGCAATAATTAAGTACTAAACACAACGATATATCACCTCCTTAACGGGAATAGGAAGAAATACTTCAATATAATTTTTGCAATCTGTACATGGGCCCTTAACGAAAGCAGCGTAGTCGTGCTCGCGCTGCGTGGTCGTGAGAGCTCGGGAGATAAGTGCGAGGTCGCGACGTCACGATCGACCAACCCTCACCGAACGCGTACGCAGAACGTTAATTATTCAACTTGTTCGATATTTAAACAATGCGACGGCATAGAGGTTAGACCAATGAGGTTAGCATTGTTTACCATCTTTATAATAATGACTTCCCTGTTTTTTCTTCGGAACTAAGATTTTAAAATATTTAAATACCGTTTTGTAAAATCTCATTGAATATTACACATAATAAACTTATAATTTCTGCTGTTCTATTTAAAATAATTTTAAAAAATCTACTACACATCAATTTACTCACGAAAACGTGCCCTTCCATTCCATTCCAACTTAAAAACAAAGGTAATCAGATAATCTATATCTTTTTTTTGTCTTTATTCTTATGGAAATCGTCTCACGCACACTAAGAGATCATGTAAGCATGAGCGTTACTCATACTAATGAACAATTCAACGTGGAAGGGCGCGTCTTCGTCGTTCTAGTATATTATAATATTAGTTACCTTTTTTATATAGATATATCTAACAGTAAGATTTGGTCTTTAAGAGAAAAACCTCTTTGAGTTATTTTTAAAAAAACAAATCATTGTGCAAGGTTTTTTTTTTAATGTTTTATTTTAGTTATTAAGGAACAAAAAGATCAATGCACGTAACGTAAGTACATAATCGCTTGAAGCTTTCATTATAAAGCCATGACACAATGATCAACGTGTATTTAAATTGACGTAATTTAAACGAGCCATTACTACATTTCTTTATTCCTTTAATATCGTAATTACTAATTACCTAATTCATAAACCTAATTATTTTTAACGGTCGCTAAAAAACAAGAATGTGTTTCCGTTTAAAAAAAAACCCTCATCCTCTCACAACAACCGCATAAAATGTGAAACGAAGATGCCTCCAAAGTGTTTATTTATAAATATTGAGTAAAATGAAACATGTATCGTGTAAAGGCAATAAAACTGGCTATTACTTATTTTTATTGGACCTCCGATATCGACGTTTCCATATGCAATTGCTAAAGATGTACCACTATATAAAGGTCGACTTCTTTTTTTTTCGCTAAGGATAATTATGCGTAGTTTCCTTTTGCTGTATACAGGTCAATTATGAGAATTAGATCTATTAATTTTTAATCCATAAATAAAAGACTGAATGATAAATATATTATCCTTTTAACCTTTTGTATCTTACTGCACTGGCTCGCGATAATCCGATTAATATTAATACGTAGCAAACGGAAACGCTTACATACATCAATTGCTTGGCTCCAATGAATATTACTCTACGTACTAATGTTTCAAAGAAGCCAATAAGGTTTCCAATCACAGAAATACCTACAAATAATAAATTTAGCAAACAAAAACATAGCGATATCAAGTTCTATGCTCGCTGCCTAGATCGTTAGGTATTAATGTTCCATAATATGTCAGTTGCGTCTGTCTGTAATTCGATGTATACAAAGTACTTCGGTCGTAGCTTTTAAATTGATGCACATACATTTCTCTTTTACATCTTAATTGTCAGATTAACAGTATATTTAAAATCAATGTATACAAAAAGTTCGATGTTAACAATATGTATTAAATAAAGTTATTTAATGTAGCATTTCGTTGACACATCTGTATCGATTGGCTTTTGAATTAGCCAATTCAACCAACTGTTAGATGACGTATACTTCAAAATTAATAAAGTTGTCGTCATCAGTACATACTGGTTCATATCTCAATCAAAACAAACATAAATAAAATCTATCACATGGAATTTTGAGACACGAGACAGTTATATAAATAATAATACATCTTGGTCGGGCACAACGTATTTCAAGATAAAACTAGAAAAAACCGGTGTGACACTATTTTCAATACACAAACAAGGCTTTGAAATGAATAAAATGCTAAAGAGTAATTAATTAATTTGTACAGACAAAATATTTTTATTTCATTCGTTAACAAATACAAAGAGAATAACATTAGTAACGATATGACGATTGTTTATCTAAAGTGCCCATCTCTAAAGGCTTTCAGTAATGAAATACCAAGCCATGTATAGTGTAGAAAATTTATATTTCTCCTAGATGTGATAAAGGTTGCACCTTTAAGAAAAGCAAATCTGCATACAATACCAGCAACACGCTGCGTTATTCCGTACCGTGGTTCTCTTGTTTTTGTATCTACTATTCTTGTAAATTATGCAATTTTACACATGTACTCATGATGGTACAACATAATTATGGAAAAAATTAATTCAATAGTGACGTGAATTGGTTTTTATTGAGTACTATTTATTTATTAAATTGCAATTCGAACTGAATTTATATTTAATACTAATAATTATTTTATTTCAATTTTTTTTTTATGTGATAATTCTATAGTCGTGTTGTTGCTTCGGATATTTATTGTACGTAACTAGGTTTTGTCTATTATTTTATAGGACCAGGTGTGTAATACGTTTTCTATATTTATCTTTAGCTGTGACGTTTAGGAATTAATTGTAGAGCCTATTGTAGGCTTCACTGAATGCCACGCACAAACCAGTTATTCTACCTGGACCATGTTACGAAAACTGCTTCCAAGACCAAAGGTACTTACTACTTTTAGGCCTAAACTGGTTTTATACTTTTCTAATATAAAAAATACCTACCTATAATCCAAGTAAAAAATTAAACCATATATTTGACCTATATTTGGCTAGCAAGCAAATGGGCCACCTGACGGTAAATGGTCACCGTGGCTCACTGGCGCTGTAAGGAATATTAACCATACCTTAAATCACACCAATGCACCACCCACATTAAGAGCTAAGATGTTATGTCACTTATACCTGCAGTTATACTAGCTCACTGAATACTTTGTAATTATGTGTTCCGATTTAATGGATATAATTAGTGGTGTAAGTACATGGAAATAGCTGGAGAACCCCTTTTAAGTTATAGAGTGGTTAACTCTATAACTTGAAGTGAGCTAGTCAAGTCCCCGCTCCTCTGGATACAAAGTAAGTAGGTCTAACTACTTTTAAGGTACATGACATTAATTCCTATAGTTTGCGGCACATTGATGGTTTAAGGAATGTGAAAAATAAAAAGTCTATTTCTAATATTACATGTGGGCCTACCATCAAGTGGCTCATTTGCCTCAAATATATATATTTTTATTGTATTTAATAACTATCATTAAGGTTTTATGCAAAAAGACACAACTTCAAATCTGGGTAAAGCTTACTACAATTTTTAAATTTAATTATGATATTTTCATATGATTTTCCTGAGGTCGATGGTCTAAGAAAAATATCTAATGCATACAAGTGCTATAAAAAGTTCTGATATACATTTACTCGCTAAAATGCTACACATGAATAAATCATGGTTATGCATTTGTCGGAATAAATTCTGCCATCTGTCCATCCGAATACCAATAGAATAGTGAAATAAGGTCCAAACCTTCTCCTCAGCAGGAGAGTAGTAATATTCCCAGCAGTGGCACATTGACTGTTACCGACTGTCTTACATTTTGTTATATTATTTAAGAATATACCTGTACCTTTTTATTTTAATGGCCTTGAATTCATAAAATAATCATAAATTCAAACTCTTCAATAGAATCTCTTTCGTTTTCCGAAATACAAAGTATTTAAATAGCACGCCGGATGTAGGTCATAATCATGACGAGTCTATTTAAATCCAACCAGTAGCTTTTGACACAAAGGCAAGCATTTTTTTACGGACAACCACTAAATGAAAAATAATAAGAGTAAATATTGACGTATTATTAATCTTTTTATTAACAGCAATTTATATTCTTCAAAAAAGTACTGAAAGATTCGGATACGTTAGATAAATATTATTATACCCAGTAAATTTGATACCAATTATTCCATGCTCAATTATTATAAAAATATATGTAAACATATAAGGAAAACCTTCGACGGATGTTGTCTGAGATGTTTTATATATACACTAAAACCGTCTCCAAACGCGCTACATTTTATAGATCTATTTTTTTATAAATAATTCAATCAACCAATAAGTACAATCTGCGACTTAATCGTTTGTCAACAAGTTTTCACACGACGTGAGTCATCTCGCGCAGTTCACACACCAGCGCTTCGCGAAATAACTTTGATGACGATTGCGTTCTCTACCCAAGTGGAGTCGGATGACACAACACCTGCGTCTGATTCATTTGTTGCAAAAGATCAATAAATCCGCATAATATCATTTGACTGAAAATTAATAAAAGTACCTTTGTTAATATCAATCTTTAGCTTGAAATAGATTATAGTAAAGTGACCCATAATTAATGCTTTGCAAGACATACACGTTTAGTTATGTTATATTGGTTATGTAATTTTGATAATAGAAATCATGTAAAGTTTTCCAAATTAATTCCAGATTGGATATAAAAAGAACATTGTCATAAATTTAAGAAAATTTGCGTCGTAATTTCTTAATATGTACTTTAAAACTCACTCACTTGATAACATAGTTTTACAGAAACGGACACAGCCTCTTAGCCCGAAGGTTGTATGCAAAGTTAGAACAGTAAACTCAGCGCCAGAAATACATTGTCGCTTTGTTTATTCTTGTAACAAGGCTTTTAGTGAGAAGGGAAGGCAAGGGAATTTTTTATGAGCGTGTATAAGAAAGGTTTTTAAGCAGTTCTAGACTTATGAAAATTATATTTTTACTCAAGTACGAAGCTCAAACATAATATACGCCTACTTTGTTTGTATCTGATATGTATATGTAATATTTGGTGTTTTTGATATAACGCATTATTCACTACAAATAACGTAATAAACATAAATTTAGACAAAATATAACTTACTTGGTAGTTGTTTGAGCCTGTCTGGGTACTACCCACTCATCAGATATTCTACCGCCTAATAGGAATACTTAGTATTGTTGTGTTTCAAGTTAATTCTTACTACAGGCACAAGATTCTAAGGTTGGTGGTCCTTTAACGATCTTAGGTATGGTTAATATTTTTTTTCTTTTTCCGCTTACCTATATAAAAAAAAAAACTGAATATATCTCAGAAGCCTAGAGATAATTCTCAAGAATATTAAGGTTAAAGCAGTAAGTTTTATGTGAAATTTGTTCAATTTATATCAAACGGTACATATTTAAATATTGAGTTACTCAAAGCTAAGCCGCGACGCAAGGAGAACTAATTGCAACTTTAAATAATTATAGAAAACAAGGTGCACCTGTTGATTGTTGTTGATTGTACCAACTTCGAGAGACTTAAGAACGTATATTTGAAATTTAATCCCGACTTGATTGACACGTCTAAACTAGAACGAATTCTCATAACAAGTTCAAGGGCGTTTGGTATTAAAATTTCACCATTTTCACCACCGAAACGGGGTGAAATATTTTAAAGACAATTTGCTACTAAACGACGCAAATTTTACAACAATTTTAGATAGGCTAAGCAGAATTCAAATATAAATTGTATTTAAAAAAAAAACAGTTGTAACAACTCTAAATAGTTTCGACATATTTTAATGAAAACTCCGTTAAGCTAGGGTACACTGCAAAAAACCGCGCGTTGGGAGGTACCTCGCCGATATGGCTAAGTCCCAGACTTTCGATGAGGCGTCCTATAAGTTCTTTTAAAAATCTTGCTTGCACCCAGGCGCTTGTATATTGTCCTTAACAAAGAGTTGCTTAATGAGTCACAATATCAATACAGTAACGAATTACATTTAAAGCGTACAAAAATCCTGACTTTACATAATATGTATACTATCTGGTAGGCCTATTTAGTTGCCAGCGCTGATAAATCTCATACTGCACGGGTGGTCTGATTCCGCAAATCCCAGATACTATGTTACATTTTTCAGATAAGACTAACACATCGTCGATTACGATATTTTCGTAATAAAATTAGTCAAGTTAAATAAAAACAATTGAAATACGAAATAATGATTCAATTCAAAATTTATTTATTTTTATATGACTAAATATTTGCAATCCGTAATGAACAATATAGCCCCGAACCCGAACGAATATAATTTTTTCTAATGTTTGCGTTTAATCGAATCTTTGAAGTCATTTTATTAGCTTACTAATTTCAAAGACTATAATTAATAATATTTTCATTATAAGCAATTACTATCAAATTGCAACTTTGTTATTAAATAAATAATACAATTTAAAGTATCTGGAGCTAATGATCTTGTAGTTCAAGTTAAAAGTAGAAGATATCTAGAGCATTTTTAAACGATTAAATTATCATACAATAGTAAGCGTCATAAATATCTTACAGTTGATATTCAGGCGTTGTGCGTAAACATTTTAATTACAATTCCTACTAAATGTAAAGGTTAAGCCTATTAGAGTTAAACAAAGATGTTTTTATTACATTTTTAAACGCACTTGTAAGCAAACCGCGTGCGTATTAAGGATGATAACGTTAAGTTATTTAAATAGCATTTCTTATTACAATTTGTCACGATATAGAAAATACTTATATTAATTAATTAAAAAAAAATTTTTTTTTTTAATTTAATGCCCAGGGAACCTTATATCTAGTTACCTTTGCGCACATCTATTGTCACTTTAAGAAGTATAAACAAAATCTGCCCAATGACTGAATGAATGAAAACCGAGAGACTTAAGGGACGATAAATGTAGATAATTCATAATTACTAAATTAAAATCTTCATAAAACTGTCAAACAGTTTTCAAAAAGTTTTAAGAAATCGTTTTAAACTGTCGTTTAAATATATTTGATCCAAATATAACAATCATCATGCTTTCTTAATTTCAATTTCCGTTGTATTTATATTTATATATCCGTATGTCCAAAAGTCGAAACGTCAGCCTCGTTCGTTTATAAAAGCAAACATCTATGATATGCAATAATTTACCTAGTTGCCAAAATTAACTGCGCCGCTGGCGAATCAATAAACAGAGTCAGCCGCTGACCCACTGTAACAAACGAGAACGGTTCTCTTTAAATAAATCTGTCTGCCATTTTATATAACTGCCAGTTTGCATTTTTAGTTCCCTACCTGAACAAGTTAAAGCTTTTATTCGAAATGGTATTAGTTTATCGGATTATATGAGAGTTATTTTAATCATTCGTGAATAACGATTGTGTTATCTTGTGTATTTATGGTAGCCTGGTAGGTGCATGAGCGCTGACTAGTGTGTTCATATCGTTACATTTTAAAACCCACATAACTTGGAATATATAAAAATATATATAAATATTCATTTAACAATAAAAATGACAAGCCTGTCTGGGTAGGTACCACCCACTCATCAGATACCGCCAAAGTTGTACTTCGGTTTGAAATGTGAGCGAGCCAGTGTAAGTACTATTTAACCTTAACATCTTAGTTTTCAAAGTCAACATCTCATTGGCGATGCATGGAATGATTAATATTTCTGCCAAATATTTTAAGGGTAGTGGCGACCACTTGCCATCAGTTAACTCATTCGCCCTTTCTATATTATATAACAATAATAATGAATTAATGTTATCTTCATCATTTAAAAATGGAACTATAATTTTAACATATTTATTATACCTTATTTTATTAAACTTAAAATAATTAGACTTACAAACACAACAAAATATTAACCTACTTACTACTACTACCTACCTACCTACTACTTTCAGCAATTAAAATAGCATATGTACATTTGGTACTAGTAACAATAGAATCTAATGTCAGCTTGACAAAAAAAATAAGCATTTTAAAAACATGCATTTAAAAAAAACTATAAGTCACGTTCTTACTTTAAAAACAGCAAAATTTACTCAGAATATTAGCATTAGCATTAGCCCACTGTCAATGTCCCACTGCTGGGATAAAGGCCTCCTCTCCCTTTGAGGAGAAGGTTTTGGAGCATATTCCACCACGCTGCTCCAATGCGGGTTGGCGGAATACACATGTGGCAGAATTTCGTTGAAATTAGACACATGCAGGTTTCCTCACGATGTTTTCCTTCACCGCCGAGCACGAGATGAATTATAAACACAAATTAAGCACATGAAAATTCAGTGGTGCCTGCCTGGGTTTGAACCCGAGATCATCGGTTAAGATGCACGCGTTCTAACCACTGGGCCATCTCGGCTCAGAATATTAATCATGCAACAAATCAACGTAAAGAATACCTTTTGTTAAGAAGTCAGAATAAACCTTCGCCGATGATTGTAAAATAAAAACATTGTGTTCCGTCGATTGATCAATATGTATATACAAATAAATTTATTCTGTAGATTCGATCAGTGCGGTCACACATGTGTTCATCCTGGTCACCTATTAGTCGGATGTACCCACATGAGCAGTATAAAGCGATCCGGCTCATGCATTATTAAACACATCAAAGGAGAAAAATCGAAATGTGCACGGGCTAGTGAAGCGGTTTTCCACCCGATTAGCGACGCGAATGTATCAATTATCATGTTCGGACGTAGCGTTTACATCAATCAAGGTTTGCAAAAAATATATATTTTAAAATGCAGTGGATGAACAAAGTTTTTCTTCTTAAAGACTTTCACCTTATCCATATTTAAACACTAGATTATATTTATGGTGACTTAATTAATTTAGAAAGCAACATATAATTTATTGATTAATTTTTCTGTTGCTACTGAACTAATGTATTTATAACGTTAATGTTTAAATACATAATATTAATTTAAAAACATTCAACAAAATATGATTTGTGAATGTTTAATGAAATGTTTTTATGAAATCCATTATACAGATTTGTTGTATAATTTTATAGTTTTCTGAACGTCTCGTGGCTTATTTGAAAGTGTGATGTCGTTTCCAAATATTCTCTATTATACACAAATTATAGACGCTCGTTTCAGCCGATGTAAATTAAATTTAACTAATTATTTGTATATTCATTAATTTTGAAATATTATTGGAATGTGTCTATCCATTCGAGCGCTTCCTTCCAAGCACTTTGTTTTATTTTTATAATATAGGTTGGCCAGACGAGCAAATGCGATACCTAATGGTAAGTGGTCACCATTGCTCATAAACAATGGCGCTATAAGAAATATTAACCATTCCTTACATCGCCAATGCGCTACCAACCTTGGGAACTAAGATGTTATGTCCCTTGTGCCTGTTGTTACACTGGGTCACGCACCCATGAAACCGGAAAAAAATTACTTAGTATTGCTTTTTGACGGTAGATTATCTAATGAGAGATGGTTAAATAAAAGTTTCCAGATAGAATCGATTTTCAAAAATACTGGTTCGAATATATCTTATAAAACATTTCTTCCACATATTGTCTTTCAATAATAATACGTTAAATCTTTCTTGTTATATTCAGAGCACGGATTTAAATTTAACGTTGCAATTATTTTAGTATTAGTTTTTACTTGTACAGAAAGGCACGCGTTGTACGAGTTCAATGGTTTTTATATTTCTTTTTTCTTTTTGTTCTTTGTCTCGGATGAAACAAGGAGTTTTTATATATTTAGTTTGTGTCTTTCTGCTCGTATAAAATTTTGAGACGTAGCTTGTAATTTTAACGTAGGAGGAGACATTTGTCCGTTCGGGTGCTTTCAAACCTTCGACGAGCCAAAACTAAGATAATTTGAATATGAAAATGACGTCTTACTAGGTTTGTATCCGATTAATTTATAAAATATTCTATATTCTAACATTTTGTTTTGAAAAATTGTTATTTTGATTCGACTTAATGAGAAAATAAACCTGTTTAAATATCATTCAACGAAAAGGAAGTTGCCTCCTATAGAAATAATTGCGTTAATGATCTATTTTTGTCGCTACTATAATTATCAAAAACTAATCTTCAAGAAGTTGATTTTTCAAAGTAAAGCGTAAGACGCCATTTATGTGAGCTATATTTTGCGCCTCTGTTCGCGGTTGCTTAGTTTTTTTTTAATGAAACTATTTTATTAATTTATTACTAGTGAGAATTGTTCAGCACTCCTCGTCGCCATATGTGCCCTTGAACGATTTATTTTCAACTAGTGTATCGTTTGTACTGTTCGATTAGAATACAATCACCTTATACGCTTATCTCAAACTATAATAGTACAACATTTACACAACGATTCAGACGATAAAGACTCCTACTTCAATGTTTATAAAATTCTAGTTACGTAACGTCTATTTACGTAAATATATGTCACAGACCTCTTATAAAATTATACGTTCATATACATAAGTGTTAAATTCCCACATAAAATTCTACACATTATATTATATTATACAATCAATAATAGAGAATCCTTATAACTCATAAAAAAACTATAAATTAAACTAACATATAGATATTTTACAATTAAAATTACATGTATCACACACACAGTTTATAATGCGAATATATATTAAGGAGAGTAAACCAAAAACGCTTTCTGAGAAATATTTTTATAAACAAGAAATATTTAAGTTATTTTCATTGAAACTACTAACGAGAGTCCATATGTACTGTCAGAACTAGTGTCATGTGCGTAGACGACATACCTGTATTCTCCTCATTAAAACACATAAGACTCAATTAGTTACAGGGCTTAAAATAAATTGTCATACAAAACAATGGAATACGCCAATTATTATATATAACGTACGAGTATTATATGTTAGAACATAATATGTTATAATAATAACCGAGACGACCAAATGCACGATGTCTAGTACAGATGATCTCTGAATTTAAAGGTAGTGGAGTCGTTTTTTTAATTTAATATCGATTTCGGATTTTTTACAAAATCAACTTAGTGTTAAATAAGTTCGTAAGGTAGATTCGGTACAATATTTAATAAACCCAAATAATAACTTCATACATGTCACAATATAAGTAACATTTACAAAACTTAGTGTTGATGAAATCAAACTTGTGATTTTTTTATTCTGCAATCGAAATTCTAGTAAAACTCATCGGTATAAAATATAACCTAATAATTTAACTATGGCTCAGATACACAAAAAGCTGGATATAGGGCTTACGATTTTATAACCGTACCCTGTAAATAACAGATGCAGATGAACTAAAGTTTTATAAAACTTTAGTCGCGTGCGTGCTGAGTGCGTGCGCGTGCGCAAGCCTATTCAATTACGTAAAGGTCAAGCCACACTAGACGCAAGATAATCGTTCCTCAGCTGTCGTTGAGCGCGCATTGGATTAATGCATACGCGACTTTTTTTCCCTTTGTCTTATTATTATTCTCATTAGAAAAGAAATAAGCAATTACCTTTATGCAGATGACCGATGACATTTATATTAAATGCTTAAATTAAAGCCCACCCGGCGTTTATTGCGGCATTCTTGTAAGTATTTTTTTTTCACACCTTGTTACGCCGAATAAAAAGTATCACATGAATTTGAATGAATGTACATAAACTAATCGAAAAAATATATTTTTTTTTAATTAAGGATGCCAAGCTTATCTAATAGTTATAGTATTACATACACAATTATAATCTTAATTGTGTTGAAAGTCGTATTAAGACTGTTTTGCTGAATGTCTAAATTCACATAAAAATAAAGTTCTGTAATAAAATATATCGTATTACGAGAATTTATTTTATCTTTCGTAATTTATTTTTACAGTTCCCAGTAAACGATAAGCCGGAAAAGTATTAACATCAACATTTAATGATCGCTCAACGACAAATAATTTAGTTATTTAGTTAATAATTAAATACTGACATTTAATTTTGCACTAGACAAGTATAAGAAACTGTTATTTATAAAGGGAAGAGGGCGTTTACTTTATTACTTTGAAATAAACAGATATATACAAATGCGATGTTAAAACGAATAAGAGAAATGATAGTCTCGAATTGTAATACATTTATTTCATATATAATTCAAAGACCAAGGTCATTAACGTATTACGGGTTCAAAGGACGGACCTAATTAGAAAGGTGGATAAAACCAGTAAGGAATTATTTTTGTTGGCAGAGCACTAGGGGTGTGGTAAATATCATATCCTGACGCAGAGCTTTTTTCAAGGACACTATTATTTGTGTTTCATTTTCGTCTAGTTTCGAAAAATAATTAACATACTTTTTGGTTAAAGATAGTTAGATAAATTTATTTAATATCTATCTACGTGCTTCAATATATCTATCTGTGTACATATATAAGTAAAATATGTTTAATATAACACCAGGCATAGTGTCCATGAAAAAGGATCTTGCTAATACACCACATTTTATTTGTTTCTATGATAAAAACATTTTATGAGTGTCTATTTTGGTTATTAATTTTCGATTGAATTCCGAACACGTCCCGCTTAAAAGGTTTGCATTGCTAATAAGAATGGTTCCAAATCTGCATTAGCGTAGTTGTAATATTCCTATTAATAAAATGTTTTCCAAATAAAACATTCGAAATATCAATAGCAGAAAACAGTAGCTCTTAACTGCTTCGTAAATTCCGACCACAAAGTCCTGGAATAAATTCGGAGTAGAGTCAAAAATATTGTGTTTTTTTTCAGTAGTAGCCCGGAGTTCAGAGTTCAGAGAAAAACTTATTATCATTAATAAAAAACAAAAAATCCAAAATCCATAACGCAAGAAGATTGTTTTGACTACGTTCAAGCTGTCTGAGTCAAACTGGCCCACTCATCAGATGTTCTGTCGCCAAACAGCTGTACTCACTATAGTTGTGTTCCAGGTTGAAAGACTAAGCCAACTCATCAATGTTGGTGGCGCATTGGCCATGTAAAGAAAAGTCAATATAATTATTGGAGTGTACTGGCAAAACCCCCTAACTTTCACCTCAAACGGAGAGCAGGCCCTAGTCTAACAGAGGGACCTTTACAAGTTGTTGCTTTTACTTTATTATAATACTAACAGACTAGTATACTAGCGACTTACAATGATTGCGAACCAAATATTTTTACGTGAAAATGGCGTTTAATAAAGTCAGTAAAATCCTTATTGAATTGGTTCTTTGAGCTCATCGACCCGAAATAAGGCACGGGTGCACTTGTAAGCCCCAGGGTGCGCCGACCTCTCACTCATTATGCAATGAGTATAACAGCTTCGAACAACTCTCGAATACTGAAAAAATAACGCTTTTACAATGTTTATTTAAAATTTTATTAACGTGTAATCTTGTTTGAAAGAGAATCTATTAAAAGTTTTTCTATATAGTTTACTGTACATAATTTGTACATTATATTTTAATTATTATTTATTAGCATATATTAGATAGATAGATTAACCGATGATTATGAGTTCGAACCACCACCGATTTAATGTGCCTAGCTTTAATTTATAAACTATATCGTGTTTGGCATGTGCTTGATGAAAATATGCCAAATGAATCCACGAAGCCGCATTGGAGCAGCGTGGTGAAGCAAATCTTAAAACTTCTCCTCAACAGGGAGAGGAGGTCTTTGCCTAGCAATGAGATAATACCTTTACTTTTATTATAATAGAAAACCCAAATTAAACCCGAAATATGTGGTTTTATAAGTTATCTCCTATGTGAAGGACGCAATCACAGTCTTTTTAATTAGTCGATATATATATCTCTCATGCAACCCTATACAATTTCTTAGCGTTTATTTATATTTAATAAGGGAATACATAACGAAAACAGAGAGGACACCCACCGCGGTATGCCCACCCGAATTATCCAAACCTTTAAATTCATCGTATAATAATAATTGTTTATGACGTCAATAAATGCTCTGGAGAATAAAGAAGCGATTTCAGCAACGTAAGAACGATCAGAATTTATCAGGCAATTTTTAAATCTAACGATGTCTGCAATCAGTTCTTGATTTCCCCTTTTCCCGTTTGAGATTAAATGTAGCTGATAACTTTGATTTAAAACTTTATCTGAACTATTTTTATTAATATACTCGTATATAGCTAATAGTGTACATATTTCCTTATGTCATAATTATGTATACGTTAATATATAAAATACAAAAGTGTTTATGTAAAAATAGATAACTGCCAGAATATAATACTTCCTCAACAATTATACATGTCTAGACAACGTTCACACAAAATCGTGGTAAATTTTTCAAGGATGTATAATTGTTTTCTTATCATTTTAAATCTATAAAACATTTTATAAATAACATCCAAAGGCAGTTTATTTAAAAATAAAATATTATATTATTAATTCAGACTCGAGTACCATTTATAAACGAAATAGTTTGCGTCCGCTTGTAAGAGGTGATCGTTGGTTTTAGGTATAAAAAAGCATTTGTCCTTCATTGGGGTTCAAATTCGGCTTTATTGTTCAGCTGTGAAAGCGTTTCAAACACTACTTTCGTCTTTATAAAATTAGTAATATAGATTCCCACTCGACGCCTTAATCCTTTTAAATCACAGCAAAATTTAAACTGGTCATTGTTATTATTATTTATTATCAACTGTCTCGTAGATATAGTAGATTATATCCTAGATGTGTCAAAGGGGACGAGTCTATTTCAATGCCCGTTGCCCCGCTGCTTTCTAGAATAAGCTAGAGAATCGTGGTGCCAAAACATTGTCCAGCATAAATCTGAAAGACGGAACATGTTCAGCGAAGTTACGAAAGACGAGATCTGCAAGCAGTTTGAGCAGAATAGGTGTGGAGATCAGCCGTTAATGGTTCAGAATGAACCAACGGCGACGTTCGTTCGAACGAAATTGAAAATGAGTCAATCTCATTTGTTGAAGACGAGGAAGGTAATAATTGCCCGTGTGATTATTTGAAATCCCAGAAAGAAAATAATATCTACAATTAAATTTGACATTGTTATCGGTAATATACTCAAAATTGTTCATTAATGCTAAATACATGCCAAAAATTTACGTCTGAAGTAACTTATAGTATTAGGTAAGATTTGGTAATGTTTATAATTATGAATTAAATAAACCATTCCTACATTATAATACTACACCTATCACATGTTCCTTGAAAATCTAAGGTGTATAAGTAATATCATAAATGTGAATGTCAATTTGATTATTTGCAACGTCTTAACCTCTCAACCGATCACCATGGTTGCATAGACGTTCTCAGGTATACAGCAAAGGATATAAGGTACCCAAAAACCTGCTCCCCCCTAACACGAAGATGATTCCACTGGCGGAAAGTAGGTCAGAATATATACTATTTCTAAATACTATCTAAATTAATTTTTCACCATTTGATTAGTTATTTGACTTAAACAATTTGTTACGTGTATATATTTTTCTTAAGCCCTAATTCATCTAAAGCGTGTGTAGCTATAGGCTGGTTATATCGATCGCCCTAGGTCAAGCTGCAGGTCAGATCACGCACCGAGTGCTCTCGTGGATCTCGGAGCCTGCAATTTATAGCTATTCAATCAAAAGACTATCACGGAGATATGATCTTGGGCAAATTCACTAGCAAAATCATCGTGCACATGTTCTAATGACTTATGCTATGATAACATAATTTGAGCACATTAATCTATGCACAATATATATAAATTAGTACCTTAATATTAAACCTTAATATCATTAGTTATCAACTCATTGTTAGATGGCGTTGAAACGATCATAATTTTATTAGGCTTTGATAGTAACAAAATACTATCGTTTAAAATGTCTTTACATCTCATAAGGATTTAACAAATTACATAAAATGATAATAAAAATAGATAAACATATAATGAAACACTTATAAGTACGCGTATGTTGGAATCGTAGTTCCAGTTGTAGCAATAATTACTTATAATATTTATTAATAAATAGTTAAGTATGAAAGTTAGAATACATGACATTCAGAACAATGAAAGGCATTTTTTATATAAAAATATCATTAGTACAAAACTTATTGTACAGTTCAATTCGACATATAATGATGTTCGTTACTGCCGAGCATGAGCTACCGAATTTATAAATGCGAATAAATTCACACATGAGAACTGACTACTTCTTGTAGGGCTTCAAATCTGCACTCATCGTACAAGATCGAAGCTTTCTATTCACTATACGGTTGCACCACTCGAACGTCTATTTATATTTTTTAAAGTTCATTGATTGTACCTAGTAACCTGTGACACAATATATCTGTCGCTGGCAACTAATTCAATTAGCCTTTTAATTATAAGCCTGGCCATTTTAATTTGCTTTAGACATTCCTGAAAATAAAAATATTTATATTGGTTAGTTTATGTTAGAACATGTCTATTTTCAGGCGAGTATTAAGTAAATTACCCTATTCTATGAACGGAAGAGGTATGAAGCTGGTTGAACGGCGCCATTTAGCAAAATGGCTAGGGTGTTAACTGTATGGCTAATTAAGTTAGTTGCCTGCGACATATTATACATAATGTAATTTCGAATATAAGGTTACTTGATAAAGCGACATCTATTGGATCGATTGTAAATTAAAACGAACAAACTAATAAATACTTTTTTGAATGCTTCAAATAATTTATTAATGCCTCCATTCACGTTAACACGCAACAGACGGTGGCGTAAACAAAACAATATCATATAGAATGTATATTTACGGACACGCATGTTTACAAACAACATTTTAAATGTCAAATAAAAAACCGCAACTATAAAAAAATAATGATAATTATTTACAATTAATAATAATTACATAATATTCAATGTATCTTGGAAAGGTTTCTTTGTTTGTTTGTGTTTATTTAAGTAAAAAATAAAAATCTGTTTGATTGAGAACAATAATTGTATTACAATAGTTTATTTTTAAGTATAACATAGATTATACATTTTGAGATAATCATTTGCTCGTTCCGCCTTTTACTTTCTAATGTTAAGAACTCACTTCGAATCTCACCGGTCAAATGCTAATTGTATGCGTGTATCTTTGAATGTTAAGTAACAATTGTTGAAGTTAATATTTTTTTCAGACATTTCATGATCAATCGAATTTATTATTACAGAATAGCTATTAACAATTTTTTTATAATTATCTTAGACTAATATTGAATATGATATTGATTACTTGGTTGATCTAGACTCTGATAATATCATTCGACAGATGACCGATTCTACCCACGTCGATCAATCTCAAGGAAGACCAGCCAACTACAGCTCATATTATAGTGCAAAATGGTGTGTGCAAAGATAAGAGCACTCGTTCTTCCTTCATTTTCATAATTCGATGGGACGGCAAAGAATTTAGAAGCAGAACCTACAGCTATACTTGCTTTTCGTGGCACGAAAGTGTAAATAAATCCAAATTTCCAGATACCGGGATGTTATTGAGATGTTTTTATCAGCACTTTGAAATGTACCGAAAGTCTGTCCATAAAACATGATATCTACACTTAATATCATGTGCTAGACGTACATATAATAATAAAAAGGTCAATCTCATACTTGATAATCCTACTACGTATAGATCCATATAATATATTCTCGGTCTCACATAATCCGTGCTATTCAATAACCAAAAGACCATTTACATAAGTGCCGATGCAGTATTTCATTCACCCCATACACGCAAATCGGAGTCAAAGTTCTCATTTACCTTTGCCTTTGCCTTTATAAGTCAACACTCTAGATATGGACAAACTTCAAGTCTGCATAGATACGAAATTCTAAATACACACTGTATTTAGAATTTTGCTTGCAACGGCAAGTAGAACTCAAGTATCGAGATGGAAGCGTCTAATTTTTTGAAAACGTCTGACAAATATTTTTAAAGTATAATTCGTGGAATCTATCAAAACAGTTTTTTATTGAAAATAGGTGGTCGGATTGGTATGTTAATCACCAATGGTATCTGGTAATGGTAATATGGTAAGTGGTCACCATCAGACAAACATAAACACAACTAAAGACCCTTATGCCTGTACCGACACTCGGGCTTCAATCTCGAACAAAACTATACTACGTGCTGCTGCTTAGTATATGTGATGATTAGGTGGTACTGAAAAGAAGGGCTTTCAAAAGGACCTAGAAAAAACCATTTGTTATTCAAATATAAAACAAGAATTTATCGTTGATTTGGCCGTGAAAGAGCAACAGACAGACAGTAAGAGTTAATTCCGCATTTATAACATTAGTATAGATGATTGATGATGATTATCACATTTGCATATTATATCCGATTAGAAAACAGTAAGGAAAATAGATGCATAAAAAATATCGTATAATAATAAAATTTTCTCACGAATAATTAACGTAAAAATGTTTACGCAGTACAAAACGTATTTTATCTTAAGCCGTTATGGAAATAAAGAGTTCTTTATTTGTGAGTTCATCGATTAATTTCTGACATATTCACCATTTAATATGCGAATATTTTGGGAAATCGTCCGCTATTTAAAAATGTATACAAGTCGGAATAAAAATGATTATTGTGATATAATCCTAATAATACTGAGTAGTTAAATGATTGTTTTATGTATTAATATCACAAAACTTATATTATAACCAAACGTATATTTGAAGGATCTGAATAAATCATTTAAACATTGAAGTATTACATCATAATCCGTCGTCCATTATTACTCCTAGTCTGTTATGTCTCCGTCTGTAGTCCATTTATAAATACATATATTGTAGTTTTAGATACTAATATTAATAGAATTTCCTTTGCAACAGAAAGTATCGAGGAGAAAGTCTCTAAAGTTTCAAGATCGAGTGAAAATATATTTTGGAATTTAAAATTCATAGATTTGTTTTTTTTTTTTTTTATCGGATATAGTTCAGCAGTCTGGCAAATGGATCACATAAGGTTAAGAGGTCGTCAATCATTCATATTGTCACTACAATAGAAATAAAAAAATAGAAAATACTAGAAATATACAAACTATAAACCTAAAAATAAGTTTGGTAATATGCACCACATACTCGATGTGGTGCATATTACCAAACTAATTGTTCAGTAGGTTCTAAGTTCAACATACAACGGTATGATTTGTGTTGACCGGTCATAAAACACCGATGAATCGATGCTCAGATATAACTTTTACAAGGCTACAGGTGTGAATAGGTATAGCGCGGCTATAATTACCTAAATATACAAAACGGGTTCATTTTTACCGCTTTCTTACCGAGAGTTGACTTCTGACGACAAACTTAGATTGAGTTTCTTACACACACATACAAACAGTTTTGTCCAACATAATAATTGTCCTTCGTTTTAATTCTATATTTAATTTATAAGAAACCCGCTACTAAGAAAATACCAAATATATACTGATAAATATACTGATTTTGATATCTAATGATTTTATTTCCATTACTCGTTGATTCTTATTCTGATGAGAAATTCACATGGAAATGACGAAAATGTTAATTAAATCTGGTAAATTATACCCCATTCTAATTATATTATATTCATTTTAGCAAGTCTTCAAGTATAATGTACGCTTAATATCGTGCATAGCAAGGACTTACCCTTCAGTAACCCTCGACCTGAATAGTTGGTTCATTAAATTACAGTTGAATAAATTAAATATAATAAAATTTTTATCTGTAATTATTTACCTACGCTCAAATCACTGATGTGAGTTTTCCATATCTAAATCTAAATTAAACTGAATTGCATTTTGAGAATGGTAAATATTATATTATATCTTGGTCTCTGAAGTTCGTGCGGGTCTTTCATTAACTTTAAAGCTAAAACATTTTACAAATAATATTTTTAAGTAAATAAAGAAAACTAAAAAGATACTGAATGTTCCTTGCATTGGATTCATTGATACAAACGTTTTTTTTTTTTTTATAAAAAATATATATTGAATGACATATTGTAAAGGCTAATGACCTTTTTTTATTAAACGATCCTAATAATAATAATAATTTAATTTAAAATTAAAAAGGAACATCACAAAAACCTTTTGCGAACCAATATTTAAATAAAATGATATAGGTATATTATATATAAAAAATATATATACGACCTTTTTTTTTAATCGTATAACATTTATACAATATAATTATTATCATTTAATAAATAAATGTGTTTATTTTCTAATATTTAACAAAATTATCGATTTTGTTTTACGTCAGTAACCAGGGTTCAGCAAAGCTGGGCGCGGTCGTGTACCAAGGTCTGCGACCCTTCGCTCCCGATCCAGGTTATCAACTCCCTGTCTGCACCCCTTCGAAACGCTGCAGGGATTTCTAAAACATAATATAGAACCACTGAAGTGCGTTGACTTCATCAGTTGTATGATATCGCTATTTGTCGGTTAATGCACTTTGTTTATAAATGTACTGCAGAGGATAATTTACATGTAAGACAAAAGTACGATATAACTTAATCTAAGTTTTTATTAGGATTGGATTTATAAAAACGATTGAGTTTGAATGATATTTTGAGTCGAGATGGCCCAGTGGCTAGAACGCGTGCATCTTAACCGATGATTTCGGGTTCAAACCCAGGCAAGCACCACTGAATTTTCATGTGCTTAATTTGTGTTTATAATTCATCTCGTGCTCGGCGGTGAAGGAAAACATCGTGAGGAAACCTGCATGTGTCTAATTTCAACGAAATTCTGCCACATGTGTATTCCACCAACCCGCATTGGAGCAACGTGGTGGAATATGCTCCAAACCTTCTCCTCAAGGGAGAGGAGGCCTTTGGCCCAGCAGTGGGAAATTTACAGGCTGCTAATGCTAATACAATTATTGTTCTCAATCAAACAGATTTTTATTTTTTACTTAAATAAACACAAACAAACAAAGAAACCTTTCCATGATACATTGAATATTATGTAATTATTATGTTAATGATAATGATTATAAAAACGGTCAAGATAGGCGAAAAATTTGATTTTGCCGTTGTTATTTGTGTTTAAATCTATCTCGCGGTCGGCGGTGAAGTAATATATCATGAGGATACTAATCGTGCATGAGTAAGCTATTTAAAAATAAGTAATATACGTTGTACATAAATATGGTCATGATTTGACTATATTTATTAAAATGTGAGAAAATCAGCAAGGCGGGTAGACAAATAATTGTAAATGTAAAAAGGGTTACAACTTTTAAAAGCACTGTGTGAATAGATTAGCTCTCTCTCGTTTGGGGCTTTAATGGCGAAAGTAATTTAAGGTAAGATTATTGTACTGCTTATAATGTTGATTGTATTATTAAGTTAAAATGTATTAATATTTAAATGCGATTTGTAAAAATAAATATACTGTATGATATGTGTTCTGTTTTATTTTAATATAAAAATAATAGTAAAACGTTAACACATGTTTCGAATAGAACTTGGTTGATTTATTTAGTGGTAGGACTTTGTGAAAGTCTTGGTAGTTCACCATCCATTTTACACATATTCATATTCATATGTTTGAAGGGTGAGTGCGCCATTTTATTTAATTTCAGGCACAACTCACGAGAGACATCATGTGATTAAGATTTCCTAACGGTGATGGAAAATTTTCAAAGTACGATTACCAAAATCGTTAATATTTATTAATATTTCTTACAGGGTGGTGGTGACCACCATCAGGTGACTCATTTGACATTGTCTCTACCAATGTTAAAAAAAAAAGAAATCTTAAACATGAATGTCCACACACCCACAGTGTAGACATTATTGGACTGTTACTTTTATAATAAAGATATCTCTCTAACACAGTTGACCCTGGAGCTAAATTATTTATACATAAATTGTACTGTCCTTTATTGATATAATTTGTAACTATTGTGTACATTTGTTACAATGTACTTTGTTTGTTTTTTCTTTTATTAGTGAAACTACCAGCATTATTATACGAACAAATAAAGAAGTTATATAACACGGCCTGTATAGTATGGCTTCCAATGGATACCACTACTTTAATTTGCTTCATGTATTAAGTAAATTTTCAAAAAGACTTAACAACCACGGATTTTAGAAGTTCTGGAAATTTAGTAACTTCTTCTATTCCATAAAGAAAGTTCATCAAACTGGAAAGTAGTATTGAGAGTATCTTGATTTTCTGTTAATAGGTACTATTTGTTCGTGTTGAATAGGTTACGTTGATTACGTATGGACAATGGTACTTCCTGACTTGAGGGTTTTTTCAGTTTTAGAAAGTATCAAGGGATGCACATATTTATCACGCAAAGGAACTCAAGTAAAATTATGTTTACTTTCGTAGATTATTAATGATGAGACTTATTGGATACTTTTATAGAAATATACTGAGTAATAAATTATGTCTAGCTTTCTTAATTCATAAATCATATTTTTATATTATTATTTATATATTTAATTCACGTTAGATTGTTATTTGACATAAAGTTGGCGGTCATATATGCTATTGAAATCATCTATTAATAAATTATTATTATAATAATAACTTACTGGCGAAATACAGACAACAAAAAAATCAATTGATATGAAATAGAGAATCAATTAATTATTAGAATAAATTTGGTACAATGTTAAAATTGAACAGAATTAAAACTACATACATCCATAAGACTTTTTCGTTTAGTTTTATTCTACTGACATTCAGTTGCGTTGCAATTTTTTGGATTGTTTCCAATCATAGAATTCATTTTTTATGCTATCAATTCGCTTTGTCCAATATGTTTTTTTACATCGTTGTACATATTTTCCATTCTATAGTTGCAAGTTATAAAATGGCTACCGTCTGGTGCGAAGGGATTGTTGTTGGTTATATTTGTACTGGGATTATATCGTATAATATTTTAGAATAGCGTAATAGAGATATACAATATGCATATAGTATATATGGATACCAGTTGTTGCTCTCATCTTCGCTCGCGATTTAAGGGTTAGTCGTAGCTGTTATGCATAAAAAAATAGTCTATGCCCGGCCTTTGAGTTCAAGCTTGCTTCGTAACGAATTTCGTGAAATTCGGTTCAATGATTTGGCCGTCTCTTTTAATGAAATTACTTTTATTTATTTATTTATTGGAAAAGTTACACCATCAACTTATCACTAAGCACTTAAAATTAATATCTGACTTGGGTAACATACAAAGTGATACGTCTTTAAAGGTGTAAACGACATTGAACATAAGTTTCTCATACTTTTTATTGATAACAAAAACTATGAGAAACTTATGAGTAACATAGTCTGAATAAAATAAAAGGAAGTCTTCTTGTCACATTGGTACCAGTTGACTATATTTAAGAGATGGGAATTGGGATATCTCTGGGGGTCTCAAGGGACATCTCTGGGTAACGTCCTTACCCTTAAAAAAGTATTTGTGACGCCGTAACAACAATTTGTTAAAAAAGAACTCGTTAACATGAGTTCTAAATATTTGAAATTCGTCTATGCGAAATATGTTTTCCTCGTTAATTTATTAAATTTTCTATTTTAAAAGGTTTGTCGATTTGACATACGTTTTGTTGGGTGTCATGACCCCTATGACACCCCCCACTCGGACCGCATTTGCTTCTATATGTATGACTGTTCTCGTTTTGGCTTTCGGTCTCGTTGCCTTGCAACGAGTTCTTTCTCTTCTTACTTCTTTAATTTTATAAATGATTTGAAGTTAATGTAGAAATAAATAAAGATTGCAACATACGACAATAACAATGTATTAACAAAGTAATAATGTGAATAGCATTAAAACAAGAAAGTTGATTAATTCTAATAAAAAAAGTCAATCTAATCAATAAAATTGTTATCATATTCCAAATAAGAAATATAAAAATATTTCTAATAAAGTCAAAATATTTTTATGGAGACAACTTCAAGTAGTTGACGTTTTTGTGTACTTTATGCGTTCGTGTTTTGTTCATCCGATTGTGTTGAAACTTTCATTAACAGCCTGTAAATTTCCCTCTGCTGGACTAAGGCCTCCTCTCCCTTTGGGGAGAAGGTTTGGAGCATATTTCACCACGCTGCTCGAATGCGGTTTGGTGGAATACACATGTGGCAGAATTTTATTGAATTTAGACATAT
Source organism: Vanessa atalanta (assembly GCF_905147765.1). Taxonomy (NCBI): domain Eukaryota; kingdom Metazoa; phylum Arthropoda; class Insecta; order Lepidoptera; family Nymphalidae; genus Vanessa; species Vanessa atalanta. The sequence goes on from NC_061877.1 coordinate 4,580,576, forward strand.
GCAGGTTTCCTCGCGATGTTTTCCTTCAGCGCCGAGCACGAGATGAATTATAAACACAAATTAAGTACATAAAAATTCAGTGTTGCTTGCCTGGGTTTGAACCCTAAATCATCGGTTACGATGCACCCGTTCTAACCACTGGGATATCCCGGCTCTTGAAACTTGAAACTTTGTACAGTTGTTATTGGCAGTTGCGTAAAAGTTTTTGGGATACTATCACAAACGTACGATAGTTAATGAGCGAGTCTTACCGGCTAATTCTTTACATTATAAAAAAAAGAAAACTTTGTAATGATTGCAAACATTATATAGTAATAAAGGAATACTATTAGTTGTATTATATTAAGCCATGTCACAAATATAACATCGTTCATTGTATTTTTAAACATATGAATTGCTTACTAATATTTTACATTATTTAATATTGAAAAAATAGAATTGACACAATCTAAGAATATAATTCATAATACAATTATATTTATAACATTGTATGAAAGTACGCTTTAATTTATTCGTAGTTTTTAATCAACACACGTATACCCTGTCAGATAAATTATACGAAGCGACAACGAGATATTTTATTGTGGTTTTTGAACTAAATGAAACGATATTCATTCCGTGGTTACGCTTGCATTTTAAAATTATTTAACGGAAAACAAATAAATACTAAATTTTGTTTTGAATTTACGTAAATAATAGTAACTCTAAATTCATATACAAGATTCTATAATAAATAAAAGTGATTTTTTTTTTTAATTACTATGAATAGCTAATTCAATGTATGGATGAAAAATAGCGTGGCGCCTGTTTTACTAATGGTACATTGCCAGAAACCAGAAAACCAATAAACATATGCCAACTGTACTATCACACAACTCAATCAAATAAACAAAAGAATAAAATTGATGGCTTAATAAATTTTCTATATAAAAAAAAACAATCCTTAATTTACTGACATTTAACATTTACAAAATATATTTTAGTACAAAGTAATACTTCATAATGAACTAGACAAATTTAAATTTAAAAAATTCAGTCGTATCCAATTACGAATCAGACACCAAAACGACGCCCAATCCAAATCAGACAAAAAAAAAAAACAAAATTAGCTATCTACGATAAAAAACAAAAAAACAATCTTAAGTTAATTATTCATAAATAGTGTATTTAAATTGTATGTGCCGTCCTCTGTAATATAATTGCTAGGATAATCATTATAAATAAAAGTAACAAGTTTTTTCATTTCGCTGCGCGATCATGTATGATAAAATTACCACTTTGCATGTTAGATGGCAGTAAATGCGTGACAATCCATCGTCTATTATGCGATAAAAAGCTGTAATAAGTTCTAGTCGCTTCTAGTCTACGTATCGAAATTGTAGGTGTATTGTTACTTATCATTTAACTTTTATTAAACATACGGATCAATGTTTAGTATTTTTCTTACAATCTTTGGTAAAAATCAGAATATTTTTCAAAAGAAATTGACTTCAACGTATCTGTCGGATATCTACAGGACTCATGAAAGTGCGTTTTTTTTTTTATTAATCATATTCTACGACCGATTTTGGTAATTTTATATTGTACCAGCTATCGTTATGATTAGGTATATCAAAATATTGATGTTTCTTTGTATTTTATGTCCTTTGTGCATTCATCAGATTGTGATAAAACTATTATGAGTTGAACAAACGGAAGACTTTGACCCAATAAATATTTTTCTTTATAATATGTTCGTTAAATATTAACGGGAAAAGTTGCAAACTCACTTTTATAAATATTCACTTGATTTATTGTAATTACAAAAAAATTATCAATCTTATCATTAATAGTTACAATTTAATGATACAATAAAATAATCGAACAATTATTGAAGTACAGAACGAAGGAAATTAGCGCATAATATTCAGTTTCTTTAAATTTGCTATTGTGTAAGAAAAACTTGAAACTCTCTGCAGAACGCCGTCGTATAATGTTAGTAAATCATGTGCAACTTGGAATTTAATAGTTAAAATATTTATAGGATACACGAATAAAAATAGCGAGTAGCCGTAAGTCGGTTATCAACATTTCACAAGTGAGAAACGAAGATAATTCTTTTAGAAAGTTGCTGATGATGTTTCTAGTCAAATTATATCAAGCAATTGATTCAATACTGTTTCGCGTAAAATAAATTTCGATTAACTGGTCACTACGTTTCTTAATATGTCACTAGAGGTAAGTTTTGCTCGTCAGTTTGTTTTTTTATTTATAGTAAATATCACCAATACGATTAAAATGGAACTCATAAGTCCGCTTGCCTCATAGCTTTCCAAAGAGTTACATTTGCTGTCCTAAAATTTAACGTTAAGTAGTAGTAAAGCGGACGAGTTAATGAATATCTAGAGGAAACAAAGAAATATATCATTATGTTTCAAGGGTTGATAAAGAAGTCCACCTACAAGATTATATTGTCGGGATAGTTAGATTATGATGAATATGTGAAATTAAAAATAAAAATAAGGGTAAAGGATATAATATAATATTGATATCACAAGTTTTCTGTACAATCAATTTTATAACCCATAATTATTTAAAAAATCTATCCAATTAAAATATTTTATATTTATAATCAAATAAAAAAAACACTAATTAAATATATACTTACAATGTTTTATAGATAATGCTTGTAATTAAGAACTATGACAATTTTACGAAAAAACAAAATATTACGGTGTATGTCTAAAACAATATATTTCAAGAATGCTATATATTTAAAAAGAAAAACATTTTTATTACAATCAAAATAATAAAAGAAATAGTAATTCCTGATACAGTACCATATATCTTGACATTTTACAATCTTTTCATCGTTATCTTTTTAGTTCATCGCCAAAACCTAACTTTATAGCTGAAATAGACGGTGTGACACACGCCCGCATTTTTCACGAGACCTGAAACATGCCGGGTCTGAGTGCACACGCGATGACAGCGCCGTTGCGTGCCCGGACCCTGCGTGACTCAGAATGCACTTACTGCATATACGAGTACAACTCCAATGCTTTTATTGAAAAAACCTTCGCTGATACCATAATTTTTACCATCTATATACAAGTATGACGTTCGAGTGAATAAAATAATTTCATTTATAGAAGAGTCATTGCTCTATTTCTTGCTATTTCTAGTCAATAGAATTAAACTACATGCTTTAAAATTACGAGTAATTTATTTTGTAAAAAAGGCTCGTGATGAAGCAGGTAGCCCTTAGAAAAGTGTTTCAAAGAGCCAACATGAACAAAGTATTTTTTTTACTCTCATTGTATTTTCGAAAGCATTTTCATATTAGATAGTAAACCTGAGTGTCTGTAAAATCCATAACATCCATAAACTATTTCTAATAAAACAATAAAATGGTACTGAAAAAAAATAATAAATAAAAAATTGTTAGCTTAAACATTTTATGAATTACTACAATGTTCTTTTTTTTTGTTTCATGTCGTATAAAAAACCGTTCAAAATGAAATTATTATATTCTGAAACAGTGCCCAAATCATGGTTTGAAGCAAAGGTGGCTGCACGCTATGATTGCAGTATTGCATGGCGCAGCTCGACGCCCACATCGCCTGACGATTGTACTAACTTAAAGTACTTTAACTTATAAACTATAAAGATTTTTAAAGACATTATTTTATTACAAGAAATTGATAAAGTATTTTTGTGATAAACTCAATATTTTATCGAAAATAAACACTACTATTTCTATGGTCACATAAAATCGAATTATAACTTTTTTTCTGGCTTTTATTTGTGCCAAGAGGGCATAGATTATTTCGCCAATGTCACGTCACTGTCACTTAATTAAATTTTGAAGGCATAATAGTAGTAGACTCTCTGTTAACCCATAACCTAAAACCACACAATAATAAATAATTAGATAATCATAAATTATTAATAAGATAATATATATTATTTATTTAACACTTTTTTGTACACCACAAGCACAATTACAAACGATTACAAAATATACAAACTAATAAACTAATGGTGAAACAAAAGGCGGCCTTATGGCTTATTAGCCATTTCTTCCAGACTACCTTGGGTTAGAGGATTGTGTTTGGAAGACAGTATAGGGTGATGCAATTTAAAATACTCTTAAAATAAATACAACCTAAACACATACAAAAATAAATAACAGTAATAAATATTCAATAATATGCATACGTACATATATCAATAAATACATACATACATACATACATACATACATACATACATACATACATACATACATACATATATACATACATACATATATACATTTGTGATTGTTCTTATATATATATATATATATATATATATATATATATATAAGAACAATCACAAAAATATTTACAACTTAATTTTATGACTGAACACAAATAACTTAAACCTTCTACATGATGCACTTTTTACTGATGAATCTTTCTAAGCAACTTGCTTTTGATCTGTATACAGTATTTAATATAAATAATCGAATCTTTTGCCAAACACAGTCAGCGTCTCGACACAGGTGTACTTTCAATTCTCTCTTAATCCAATGAGACGACAATGCGACACGACAGGGTTCATAGGAATGAACCAACGACTTCACGTGCTCTCTGAGACATGCAAGTAACACTGCCATCTTCCTAACTCGGAAATGGTAAGACCAATTACTTTTTTTACCCTGACTGGAATTTACATCTCTATATGAAAATATAGCATTAGCATTAGCAGCCTGTAAATTTTCCCACTGCTGGGCTAAAGGCCTCTTCTCCCTTTGAGGAGAAGGTTTAGAGCATATTCCACCACGCTGCTCCAATGCGGGTTGGCGGAATACACATGTGGCAGAATCTCGTTGAAATTAGACACATGCAGGTTTGCTCACGATGTTTTCCTTCACCGCCGAGCAGTATGTAGTGACAGAATTTTTATATCTTAATTTACATAAAATTATTATTAAAACGTCGCGTCTTTTATGATTCTAACACACTTTAGAGGCATTTGTGCCTATAAAACACAAAGTACACCAAACACCTCACGACTCACGTTTCTCATATTAATATATAATCATTTTATTTACTTTGTTATAATTATAGAGTATGTGATATTTAAATTTATACCTACAAACATATGCATATCCATTTTTCAAATAAAGTCAATATGTAAAGTTTTATTATTGAACTCGACTACTTTATGGTCGGTCTTTGTGCAAGCCCTTCTAGGTAGGGTAGGTACGAATTACTCATCCAATATTACTATAATATAATGTACTCTGCCAAATAGCAATACGTAGTATTTTTGTGTTCTGGTTTGAAGGACGATGAGCCAGACACAAGGTACTTCTTAGTTTTCAAGGTTGGTGGCGCATTATCGATGTAAGGAATAGTCAATATTTCTTACTGTGTCAATGTTTATAAGCGGTGGTGACCACTTACCATTGGGCCTATGTGCTCGTCCTACCTACATCTCAAAAAATAAAAATAATAATTGTATTTTTTTTTTTGATTAAAATAATAATAGTTTCCATCCCCAGCTTCGCGTAATTATACGTGGGAGTGGGGGTGGAGTGGCTAGGTAGCCTATATCATTTTCTATACCCCTAAAAACAAAACATGAAAAATTTCGCATGCATCTTTTGCATGCAAAACAAACGTACTTTATAAATATATAAGGTCACTTATATATTTATAAAGTAGTTTAGTAGTTTTAGTTATTTGTTTTTTGTATTTCTGTAATTAAAAACAAATGAATATATATACATATATGTTGCGTCTCGATAGTTATATTCACTAATGATATGTACGTTCGGAAAATTGTGGTACGCATTACATTAATACAAAGGACAAAGACAAACTGATTAAGCGTGGTACACAACTGCATATAATCATAAAATATACGATTTTCCAAGAGAGATCCCTGAAAACGTCAAATTATCTATATTGTATATTTTATAGGATTTAAGATTTTTTATTTCTGTGTTAAACATCCAATCCCCAAGACTCTATCGCCAAATTGTATTAATTTGCATACCTGTATCCCAGTTTAATTTAATAGATATGTATATAGATCAGAGGATTGTTTTATCCTTGGTAACGGCCGCTTGAATATGTAAAAAGTGGTTTGCCTTCTTACAGTGGAAGTGCATGAAGACGAATACTATTTATTTCAATGTCTAACTAAAATAAATTTAAAAAAGTACTTACATTTATGTAAAAGATATATACAATTAATAAGATGAACTCATTTGATAACACACTTGGTGTTTGTTTTATAGAAAACTGTAAAATGTTATAATATCTCATTAATAATAACACTGTTGTTTTTTCCTCAGGCCACGGTGTTTTGTACTTTTTTTTATTTTTTTCTAAATTTTATTTTAAACTCCTATGTAATACGGCACGGGATGAATTTTCAGCTAAATTGAATAAAATAAAATGAATAACAAAACCAATAGTTTAAACACTTGTAGAAAGGAAGAGTTTTTTGTTTTTATAAATTTGTTCTAATGATTGAACCAGCATAACTATATCCCCAATTGCTACTAGTGAGGTCTTTGAGCCCAAACTCGAAAACCTGAGTCATCTGAGAATATTCAAGATAGTGGACTAACGACATATCAAAGTGACAAGGAAAGATACATATTATCGTGTAATAACAAATTGTACGATTATTTTGCAGTATTTCAGTTACTTTAAAATTATCGATTTTCCATCCACTTAATAATAAAAACTGCATTAATTGTTTAATGAGCTCCACAGCGATGCTTAGTAATTGGTGATTAGAAGTGTATGGTCAATTAGATTTCACCCCTACACACCTCCCTCCTAACACATTGTGCCATTCTTAACTGACTAGTATGGCTTAAACGATGCCACAGACTATTATTATATAAACTAACGATGCAGATATTATAAACTATAATAATTTAATATTAACAAAATTAAAAACGATTTATCAAATATTTTACAAAATAGACTTTTTTTATGTAAAATATTTTTGAAAATCTCTTAAGTTTATAAAGGATATTCATTGATATATATATATTTACTTAAACTATTGCATTGACTAAGACTTATACAAAATTAAAAACAGTTTTTTTTATTCGAGCTAACGCTGTTCGTTTTTTTTTAACAATTTTCGTATTCTGTGCCTCCCTAAAGTTTGAGTATCGTAGTTGGGACAGAAACCACCGGATTTTACGAGCACTTGCGACTTCTAACGACATTCGTCTCCCATTAAGTAGGGAAATAGGATGGATAATACCTAGAACGCTGCAGTTTGTGGACTCTAGTTAGGTATTACTTTCAAGTGCATAATTAATGGGAGCTTTGCTGGTTGGCCACACACGTTACTTAACATTTATTTAGCCTTTGCGTCATTATAAAATATAATATATTTTAAAATGAGAATAAGTCATTATTTTTAGGAAATATCGAAGAGTTTTTTTCGTTTTAACTTAATTAACGTTTTAACTTGTGCTTAATTAAACGCGGAGCCACATTAATCTATAGGTTTTTACAAAAAAGAACTAACGGGTGCTATTACTGTTACAGTGGAGTTAACTATACTAAAAACTCTCTATTTTTCGTGCTCGGCGGTGGAGGAAAACATCGTAAGAATACCGACATGTATTTAACGAAAAGTGTAACATGTGTATCCACCAATCCGCTTTACATCAGCGTGGTGGAATTAACTTCGAACCTTCACCTCATGCCGAGTACAGGAAGCTTTAAACTTAGCTTTAAAGGCAGATAATAGTAAGAGCCTGTAATTTACCCACTGCTGGCCTCCTCTCCCTATAAGAAAAAGGTTAGGAGCATATGATGGAATATGCTCCTGGAATGCGGGTGGGTGGATTCACATATGGCAGAATTTCGTTGAAGTTAGACACATGCAGGTTCCATCACGATGTTTTCTTTCACCGCCGAGCCCGAGATGAATTATTATAAACACAAATTAAGCACATGAAAATTTAATGGTGCTTACCTGGGTTAGAACCCGCAATCATCGGTTAAGATTACGCGTTCTAACCACTGGGCCATCTCAGTTTTATTTATACCCTGTGAAGTGTCTTATAAAATCTGCTTGAAAATAGTACATTTTCAACAATAAATTATTTAATGAATAATATAATTGTATAAAATTTAACTTTATTACTGTTTCAAATAAAATCGTAAATAGGTAACATAATAACGCGAGTAGATCAGTTTGATCACGACCATAATAAAAAGTATCTGAAAAGGTTAAATCATTCCAAAAGGAAAAAGTTTGAAACAACCAATACAACAAATTTTATGGACGATTCTTGATTTCATAGAAAGTAGTATGAAAGCCAATTCATTCATAAAGAAACCTTAGGTATTTCATTATCTGTCACGAGGAAATTAGTTTCGCAATGTTAGGAAACACATTTAACGCAAAAACTTTTGTACAATGAAATCTCAACAAACGGTACACTTCTTATATTAGAAGGTTATTTCTCCTAATCATTTTCCTGTATCAAATTTATCATCATTCATTATATGAATGAATAAAGCGATAGATATCTTTTATCTGTTTATGCGTTACGAATTTTGTACAAAAACATTTATAATAGTAAATGTTTACACCTTGTTAGATCGATTCCATAGACTATACTGTTAAGGTTTTAGAATTCTTATTTTAAGTTTTGTATAACGAAAAAACGGAATGATTTAATTAGCAGATCATGTTTGCTTGATATTTCTATTTTGAGTTACGGCTTATAGTTATATCTAATATTACACTGGTTATCGAACTTCTTCAAGTTGTTCTTCGAGGACAAGAGTTGTATGGCTTAATACTTCATTCACATTTTTTATCATCGGTCAAGTAGACTCTGTGAGAACCTACTTGACTATATTATTGAAGTTCCACCAATTTTTACGAAGCGTTTTACTCACTCAGCAATGACGGATTAAAAATACTTGATATCCTATACATGTGCCTAAGCCTGTGGGCATCCCTATACGTATATCAACTAAAATCGGTCTTTAAGCCTTTACCGTTTAAAAAATTACATTAGTTTTTTTGTAAAATAAGATGATGAAATGTAATGTAAATTTTGAGCATTCGGGTTTTTTGTTTTAATAATAATAATTTTATTTCCAACTTTTTAGCTAGTAACAAATATGAATATAAATGAGAACCCCAATTAAAAAACTTTAAATCGCTTTATATCCTAAAATATTGGTTCAACTGAAAAATGGTTAAATAAAACCTCACTATGACTTTTAAAATATTTACGGAACCCCTACCACACATGACATAATTTATCATATTTTTTTTACGTTATGGCGTCTGGTTTTGTGTTGTAATAGTGGCGTAAGAGTGAGTGAGTCGTGATGCCCTAGGAAATTGCTTAATTTGATTAGGGGTTTATCAGTTACTATTCCTCAGTCATTTCTCATGCTGCCGAAATGTGGAGTATCCTTCCATGTTCAATGTATTATCAAAAAAATCCAGGTATTTTAAGAGTAAGAGTAGACACGAAGGCGATCAAGTGTAAGTATAAAGTCAATTTAAAAAATGACACACTTAGTCTCCACATCGTCATGCAAAAAAACTACATTATTACTAGGCATTTAGAATAGCTTTTTAAAGATGTCTTGGTTAGACTCTGTAACCATTAATAATGATCAGCTGCTATAAAGAACATAACGCACTACAAAAAGTGAATGAAAAGGCACTTTTTTACATCATATAGTTAGGCAGACGGGCAAATAGGTAAGCAGATGGTTGGTAGTCACCACTGGCCAAAGACATCGTTACTGTAAGGAATATTAACCATTTTTCATATTACCAATGCGTCACCAACCTAGGGAACTTAAATTTTGTGGCCCTTGTACCTGTAGTTACACTCACACACCCTTTAAAACAGAACACAACAATATTAAGTATTGCTATTTGGCGGTAAGATATCTGATGGGTAGTACCAGACAGACCTTTAAAATTATCTACAGAGTTTATCGGTTGGTCTCAGAGACATTAATATACTAAATGACGCTTACAAAGAGCTTTGCAAAGTAATCCTTAAATAAATATTATGGTGTTGATTACTCACAAGTCTCGGACATTCTTTGTAGTCTAGATAAGTAATTTTTTCAAGAGGATCAGCGTATCACACACTAAGTATGTAAGTATTAATATTAGTCCCACCAAGTGTGAAGTATGCAGAACCGGTAATAATCGAACTATAATAATAATTTATCGTAATCCTTATAAGTGATTTCGATTACGACGAAAATTCTTAACAGACAGACTAGCTAACTCCCTCAAACAATACAAACGAGGTGACGTCACAGGCACAGGTACAGTACAAATGACTAAAAAGACAAATACGTTGTTACTGAGGCATACCAAATCTAGAGTCCAGGCTGATACTCAAAATCTCTCGTTAGAAGCCCAATAACATATTATATCCCGAGGCAAGATTTAAACCCAGGACGTTAGGCAGCCTACAGATCTGCCACCATATGAGCTGACTTCTAAACCACCCAGGCATTAACCAGCTATATATCACCCGAGATGGCCTACAAGACAAATCTCGTGAAACGAAGATCGCAGGCTTAAATTAAGAAAGCTCTTACTTTTTGAGTATTTCTTTATTAATGTAATTGTAAATTCTTATTATGCTCGGCCGTGAAGGTAAAAATCGTGAGGTTAACTGTACGAGTGCTGTTGCGAATGTGGTGGAATACGCTCCAAACATTCTCTTTAAAAGAACTCCGTCCAGTAGAACATTTTGCGGCCGTCCTAAATAATGTTAATTCCTAATTTATACTTATTTTAATATTTTTGTTATATCTAAAATTATATACAATACCTCAATGGACAAGTTAAACATTAAATATGAAAGTATAACATCAAAGTAAACTATTAAAGTTTTATAAGTTGTCCAAAAACTCATATCAAATCTACATCTATATATCTTTATCGACAAAAGAGCCGTAAATAAATTGACCAGTATCTCCCTTTAAGTAGAAAGTATATCTTCGTGAGTTCGGCAACGGTGCAAGCGCGTCTCGTGAAGTACTAAGCGCCATCTAGACGTCTACATGGCTTCGAACTCTCAGATTAATCTAGTAAGAACGTCGTAGTATTTTTCGTTACATTTCATCAAATTTAAACTAAGCGAGCTAAATGTATATAAAGAGAGATCTTCTATTCTTAAGGCTATGACATCATTGCAAGATGTATTCATCGTTCAGTTCTTTTGCATATATTCTATATAATATATTATTATTAATACATTTAGCGTAATTGAATGTGAATTAGTTAAAGAGCGTAACTTATGTGCTTTCTGCTGGTTGTTCTCGGTAGAATTTACATTCCGAAACGTTCAATGATTATTCAAGTGGTTGTAAAGGCTAATTGGATAAAGTATATTTTGATTTTGTTAAAAAATGTATTATTAAAATTGTAATTGACAAATTATACAACTTTCTATTATACTCTCCTTTTTCATTTGCTTTAAAACATTTTTGTAGGGGGACTGGCAAATGTGCCACCTAATGGTAAGTGGTCACCAACGACTATACACATTCGTGCCGTTTGGAATTTTAAATTACTTATATTTATCTGAAACTGAAATATTATGAACCTTTTGCCTGTAGTAACACTGGCTCACTCTTCAAATCGGGAAGCAAAATTCCTAAGTACTGCAGCTTGACGGTAAGGTACATTAACCTTACCATCTATAACTAAAAGTAATTTATAAAAAAAAGAACATATAAGACAGAAACCTAATTCTATTTAAATTTGTATTCTATCCAGTTTTGGGTAAAAAGATACTGAAAAAAGGAATTTATTTGACCTCTGTCTATATTCAAATTTTCCAAATGAAACTTTATACGTAATCGAGATAATCAGAAATACTTTTGTGAGTAAAAAAAAAATTTACGAATTATTTTTTATTTAAAAATGTTTCGATTAAATACGTAGTAAGGCTATCTTCAAGCCCGCTTGGTAAAGTAACACCCACACATAACATATTCTACCGAAAAACAGTACGAATTAGAATTATTGTGTTTCAGATTGAAGGATAAGTTTGCCAGTACAGGCACAAAGTAACATAACATCTTATTTACCAACGTTGATGTTGATTAATATTTCTTACAGTTCCAATATGTGTGAGTGTGTATTGTGTGGTGACCACATACCATCGGGTAGCTCATTTGCAAGTATTCCTACATATTTCCCTATGTGTACAAAAGTTGAAATCACAGTCATTGTGAGACTGTGACGGTCCTATATGCTTTACACTGTAAAATAATGTTGTTTTATTTATAAAAATGTAAGAAAACGAAGCGCCTACATGCGTTTCATTGTTTCACAAAATCGTAACCTATTGTATATAGTCACGTTATTACTCATTTACCTTACACGTGTTTCCAATAAACCTTTATGATCACGCTTCCATTATATGGCACATAACTCTAAAAATATATAGGCGATCTTCATTGAACGTGCGTAAACATGACATCACGATGCAACATGAAATATTGCATACCATGCAATAAATGATTTGCTTATAAATCTTATACGGGATGAACTTTTCGACCGTCATACCCATTACGGTAATCCGTTACTGCTTTTTATAAAGTGTATTTGCTCATCCGGTATGGGAACCGCTTGAAGAATTTGAAGTCGAAAAACGATATACTGATTGTTTTCCTTCTAAACATAGATATATTACTGTTTAATATAATGAGCTATAAGTTTACAAAATTCGTTAGATTTTCACATATATTTCTTCATATTATTCCAGATCCAACCACCACTACTTGAAAATACTACTCACTGTTATGGACATCCCATATTTTGTAAGCACGTGTTAATATAAATTAATTTTCTTATTACAAAATGTTTAAATAGTAAGTGTTCGTAATATCATTACTAACGATACTGATTTAAATTGATATACGTTATTTATGTTAATATTATATAGCACTTGCAAATCCCTTAGATGTATTCTTGTATGTATAAGTAATGTACCAATGTACATAGCGATCGCTTAAACGGTATAGAAGTTAATCTGATACAGTTCCACCTAGCGGTAAATTACAACAATGTGGATAGTATTCATACAGAAAAATATTCTGTATGAAAAAATACATGTATCAACTTTTTTAGAAATCGGTCAAACGGTGACACAGTCTTCTGAAATAAATACAGCAAAATCATTTTTATAATTACCTAACAGACACGTGGAAAACACTCAAAATGGGAACCAAAATTTGAGAAACATTCCTCGCTATTTCTTCGATAATCCATATTTATCCCGATATGAGAAACTATAAAATAAAACTATGCTTAGAGACAACGTTTGTATAAAACTAGTCATATTAATAGACCATTTATAGGAGGTTTTATCGATGTTTTAGTGCTCCTAACGCAATTTATGATAAAGACCTATATAATTAGAATACTGTAACCACAAATAAGGAAAAAAAACTAAATTTACCTCACCTATGTTACGTAACATATGAGAATCTAATTCAAGAAAAACCCTGGAAAATGTCACAGATACTTATAATAATCATTAACTATTTATTTTATACGTAACACTTACTTATTTACGGACAAAGTAATAACCTTTCACCGAACAAAAGAAGCTCAGCGGATGTATACGACAAATTTGATAATTGTTTACAATTCCCAATATTACACAGAAATATCTAGGAATTTTTGTTTCATTTACAAAGTATGCTATCATCTCATGAACTCACTGATTGTATAATAGGGTTTTTAAACCTTTTATTTATTTTCTCAACAGAATATTTAGTATAAGTAGCATTTAGCACTTCTGTAATTAGAATTTTAAGATCTGTTTTTTTTTTCTTTTCACTAATAATTTCATTTATGTAGTGACGACATCTATCTAATGATTATTATTATTTAAATGATTTTATTATTTTAATCATTACACTTCTGAATATCTATACTAATATAATGTCGAGGAGTTTGTTTATTAAACGTCATATTCTAGGATCTTGCAGAACAATTTGAGAAAACCTGGAAATTTCAATGTCGTCTGTACAAAGGCCTTATCTCATTAGGGATAGGCTTAGAGCTTGTTACGTCACGCTTCTCTAACGTGGGTTTTTTATACATAGGCCGGTATTTTAGTTCACATGCAAGTTTCCTCACGATATTTCCCTCACTTATGACGAAATAAATATAAACATTAAGGTGGGTGCTATTAATTAAATTGATAGTAGGTACATGGGAATGTTTAATATTTTTTACAATGCCAATGGTTGCCAGCGATGGTGACCACACACATGGTGACACCAGGTGGTCATTGACCAGTCTATAGTTTTATATATTTAAGAATTAACATATTAAAAATTATATATTTTTTTAGTATAAATTAAATAGTTTTCAAATTTTATCATTTTCTTAATATACGTATAATAGTGTAAAAGGAACCTCACATTTCTTCAGCTTTAAAATATTTCTTAGGAAAATTCTACGGTCTCGTTATTCTAAAAATCTTAACATTTTGTCTGAAGAAATAGACTGACAGACAGAAAGAAAATAAGGATTTATTCCTTTCATAAAACGCATAACTAATGGCTATTCAAACTCTGTGAGGCAAGATTTTGCGGATGAAACCGAAGGCGGACGAGGATGTAAAAAGAAACAAACGTTTGTGTGAAGTGTTCCCAGCTTTTTGCGAGAGGATTCCGTATACATGCTGAAATAGTTTTTTTTTTTTTTTTAACCATAACGGTCTTTTATGTGTATGTAAATAAACTCATTTCGTAAAAAGTGAGCGACGACTCATTTTCTAGAGTCGTTTCTACGTTAAATTTATACTAGAACTCGCTTTGTGTATAATTACAAAAGTATAATATCGTATTTAATTATTAACTCTATTTTTTCAAGTAAAAAAATATGTTCAGTAAACTTTTACTCACTCGCTTCTAGAATACTGATAGTCGAAACTCCAGTTGCCCGTTAACTCAGTCCCGAAGCAGTAATCGTACCCGATACCTCTGAATTAGCAATCTCCATTTTTCACTCTATGGAAACCCTCAAGTAACCGAGCTTCTGGGGTGAACCTTTATGGGATTATTGCCCACTAAAAATATTGATATAACTGTCTTCGATACAAATCGGAAAGGCAGTATCGATATAACGAATCTGCGACTCCTCCCATACTGTTTCGCTCGTGGTGGAGATCTACTCAGGAGGATCTACACAAGATAGCCTACAACAACACGGATAAAATATAATCAATATTATTTCAAAATTTATTATTTTATTGACTTGCCAGGTATTTTTGGAATATTTATCGTTAAGGGTAAAATTATACATCAACAAAACCCTTTGTATAAGTATCTTTGTCTAGCATCCGTTTGCTGTTGTTGTACCGTAAAATACAGTAATTTGAATTAAGTTATTGTATATTATAAACCCGATCGTATGCAAATATTATTTTTTTATAAACGTAAAGGTTTATTTATCTTCAACGGAACCCAAATACCTCGATCGATCATCGCGCAGCAGCTATTAGTTCATTTTTACCTTCTATTGAGACATACCTATTACAGCCCACCATTGCAACGACACTTCAGTTATATAACTTTATATAACATTCCATAATCGTGACAAATATTGAAATAATAGAACATATTTAAATATATTTCAAAGTATAATTGAAACATTATCATTAATATTTGAAAACTACAAATAATATCAATATATTAAACCACAATATTTAAATTTTATCGTGTGACTTTGACACATATAATTTATAATTTTTTAAATTTATAAAAAATCCTTCAAATTATATAATATATAATTTCAAGTTTCGTTCATATTGATACGGCAAACGGCTTCTCCATTCGGTAGCGTTTGAATACGAATTATTCGGTCAATATTCTGTTTGAAAAACACTAAGTAGAATAAAATACATTATATAGTTGAAGAAGGCGTTGAAACATTTGTGCAGTAGAACCTATCCACCACCCTAATCTTCCCCCTGTCCTGCAGGCGGCGGTGACGTTGATTGATGCAGGTGCAGCAAGAACCTGCCTTCACGCTTTCAGGATACGAATAATGGTCGCTCCAGACCAGCTTAAGCGTCTAAGCCTTAGGAAATTTGCCCATTTGCTGCTTTAGTCTAAAAGAAATGGCACCATATCATTATTCATTATCATTGTGAGAAAATACCTAAGGTTTTCATTTCGAAGCATTTCTCTTAGTAAATATAAAATTTTAAATGTATATGATATATACCGAACTTCAATTCAATAGTAAAGACGAACGAACTCGTAAAAATCAACTACAAAATTTTGTAACTTCTTTTCTTTTTTTTCTGACTTTTTTTAAATGTATCAAACTTATTTCTACATAATCATTTATACTAAATTAAAAAATTAATACACTTTAACTTGAGTAAATATTTAAATATTTAACGAATAGAATTCAATTAATAAATTATTAATCAAACTCAATTTATTGAGCATGAGATATATTAAAGTTTATGTTCCCCACTGCTCCACCGAGCTTCATTAATAAATTCGCCTTACTAAGAGCCCCTTTTAAACCGTCTAACGTACATAACGGCACGACCAGACCGGACACCCCGTGAGAAATCGTTTTAATACTCAAAATCCGCTTGCAGTTTGAGCGTTTAATGAATTACGTTGGGTGCAGCCTCCGGCGCAAGACGTGCATCGATCAACGTCGCCCCCTTCCACCCTTTTGCCCCCCAGGGGATAGGCGTAGGGGGTAAAGTCCCCGCACTGCCCAAATAAAATATTCGCACAGTGTCGGTGCTCACTTGCTCAAATATGACAGCTGCGACGTAAAAGAGAATACGAAGGCGTTATTTTAAGGCAAGTCGCCCATGTAAGTTTTACGTTTGATTCAGTTCATATACGTTATGTTATTACATAATACATAAAGGAAAAAATACAAAAATATCAAATAAATATGTAAATATACTAAAATATGGCGCGTTTTGTTGTTTTTTTATAATTCTGTAAGTAATCAAAATTAGTATGTAAAAAAATCGGTTTTTTTCTACACATGCAAAATGCATTGTCGATCATTGCTTATAAATAATTATTCATTTCAAACAAAATTTACAGAGAGCTTACAACAAAAACAGTATATCTATTCTGTCCAATTTTCTTATCTTCTTTTATAGGTCGGGACGTGGGATAAAAAGAGGTAACTGCAAATTCGCTTGCGTTCTTCTAGCCGGGGTTTCGCCTCTGGGGCTCGGCTACGTGACGCTCCTGAATTATAAGAAAATGCATTTACGCTGCGCCGCAGACCGGCGCATTTTCGTGTCTACGTGAGTTCTACAATATGGATTAGGACGGCACCGAAGTTTTAGTGCTAGCTTTGTAACCATCACAATACGCTGGCAAAGTTTTATGAGGGTTTTAGTATTTCAGGTGACTCGTAAAATGTTTATTAGAGTCAAACGTATTACTTCGTTTTGCGCTCGAATATAAATGTTGAGGTTTTAATTTATTTGCATATTTATAAAAATATAAAACGTTCTACACAATATCTAAGCGAGAAAAGAAAATAAAAAATTAGCCGACGCCGCAGAATTATCGCTAAGAAAACTTGAGCAAGAAATGTATGCAGCTTACTTGCATCCGAGCTTATCGCATCTATCAACGTCCGAAGGCTTTCACGGAAGGCTTTGTCCGCCCCACCCCACTCCCCGTGCCCCGATCCATCCCGCTCCAAACAAGTTCAACTACACCCCTTCACCGCTTGCTTCGTAACCTTCGGAATTCGATACCCCTTAAGTCGTTAACTAACTAATTGTCACATTATTTTCGATCATAAAGGCGAACTTATATAAATGCGATATAAAATTATTCACTTATATATAAATAAATAACCAATTTACATTTTCTTTCTGACGGATATTTTTTTTTACCGACTTCCGATAATATTGTAAATACTTAATTAAATTATATATATTTCCTTATAATCACTATTGCAATAAAAATCAGGACTACATATAATCAATTTACCAAATTTATGAACAAAGTATCGAGACCTATTTTGGTTGTATGAATAAAAATATTTTTTTTAATGTAATATTTTAAACCATGTTTACTTATTTCTCATATGTAGACTTTTTTATTTATTAAATCTTCATAGAATTAATTCAAATAAAATAAAATAATATATTATTATTTTTCTAAAAACATTTTTATTTTTTTTAAACAATCGTTGGATGATATTTTAACAGAGGTTTGTGTTAAAAAAAAGTAACGAAATCAATTTCTTTTACGGAAATAGTCTTTCTTTGTTGAACATCAAACAAAGACTTCCTACGCTTTAATTTAAACTAAGAAACGAATGAGTTAAAGAAAAAAAACTATTTCTTATTATTACACAAAATCATTTTATCTGAACGATTGCAATTTTTAGTCCACAAACTTTTTTTATATTGAAATATTTAAGAAATGTTACGGAATAACTTTTTTCTTAAATGTACCAAAAGTAATTCTATCATTTAATGCCCGATTCTAGACTGTGATTCAGTATTATAGTAAAACTAAATCTAAAATGTGTTTATGGTATTCAATTTATTTTGATAATAATTTAATAAAAATACTACTACTAAGTTATTTAATCTAAAGTTAAAAATTCTTTTGTAAATGTCGCACAAATAAATTAAAAAGTTTCTAGATTTGAATTCTCGGAGTCACATCACTATGACTTTGATAGATGTTTTTCTGTTCAGAACAGCGAATGACAATTCTTTTGTATGCTGTATTTGTTTTTGAAAAAAAAAAAATCTGTTTAAATAAAATATTATCCCTTTCAAAATTATAATAATGTAGCTAGTAGCTAATCATAATATGCATTTTATTAAAGACATTGCGAGATTTTAATAAAAATTATGCATAATTACTAGGAAAGATAGACTTATAACAAAGGATCCTTATAAACGATTTTGAAAATGGAATGCGTTAAGAGGTTGCCCAAAAAATGGCTTTGGCTCTGAGGATGGGCACTTATGGGGAAATTATAATAAAAAATAATAATAATAAGAGTTTAGATGAACAATAACACAAAAATATTGCATAATGACGATAGTTCATGAAAAATATTCTGTAATAATTTGAACGGTAATGTATAAAACAACACACGAAAATGTATTTGCAGTTGATATAATGTTCGTATGCTTTCACTAGTTACGGATGTTTTCTTTGGCGATAAAGCGAAGATCTAAAAAGTTTCAGCTCCAAACATCCATCAGAAAGTTGGCGCGCAGTTGAAGGCTGATCGCAGGAAGCGCTTGTTTTGCTGTAAAACGAGAATATACCTAATCTTTATTACAGTTCTTACAAATGTTTGTTATGTAAAAGAACTATTTGGTTCAATTCGCATGAAATATACGTTAAAGTTATATCGTTTAGATACAATATACGCACTTTTGAAAATTTTGACAACGAATCAAGATTTGGATTGACCTAGATATATTTTAATGTTTATTTTAATCAATATGTTCGTCACAGCTGTTTGATTTTATTTAGTTGTAGTAGATTTTTGATCTACTTAAATTAATCTTTTCTCATCAATAGTTCATAATCGTTTCGACTTAATTAGAATAATAATGTATGTATTATATGTTGACTTATTATTGATCTAAGGTACACCTCTTTCTTATAATTAATATATTTAAAACATAATTATAACTTCTAATGTTCAAACAATATGCAAATAACTCTATTGACTATATAGCGTTCACACACACACTTTCACAGGTATAAGCTTTTCTCTGACCCAACTATTGATATTTACGTGCAATCGAAAGTCATTTAAATTAAACTTTTCAAGGAATTTTTAAATACAATTTGTTCAATCCATTATAATTGTACTTAGCATTTAAGTAAAATGGTTAATTATTTTTTTTCTTTTGGGTTATTTTATCCTCAACGATGGTTAACGTAAAGCTAAAATAAATTAGTGCCACGAAGTAGTAGTAACCGACGAAGAAATGTAAGCTTGTCACCTACACCTTAAATGTAAGCTTGTCTTAGTAGCTACCATTTAATAATGATTTTATTGATTGATGATCTATTTTATATGTCAATTACAACAAATATTTTTTTGAGTTTCTTAAGTTTTCTGGGTAATATTCACATCTAAGTACTGGAAGCGACTCCTATGTGTAAGGAAGTCAAAAGTGGGGATCAACTTTGTAAAACTTTATTTGATTTTCGTTGAATTGATTTAACATCAGTTATTCATCAGCAAATATAAATATTCCGTATACTGGTATAAATAGTGAATGAACTAGTCTAAAGACATAAGAAACGTGATATTTTAGCTACTGGGATTTGCGTTGCGCATGAGGGAGTTATACCAATGGCAACGGTTGGACGGAAATGAGCATTTGCTACCTCTGTCCATTTGCTCGAATGTATTCCTGTGTTATAAAAAAAATTAAAATGAAATATATTTAACATTATGTTCATTTAGAGTAATTATCTTTGTGCGCTCAACTGTAAGTAGTAGAGAAATATATTGATAAAATTAAATGATAAAGTTTAGACAATTGCCTACTCGGGAATCGGGTTTTAAATTTTTGGAAATGATAATCTCTTTAGTTTCGAGTTGTACGAACTTATATTATATTAATTACACTAAAGACATTCGGTCACAAGAAACACTAATAAACGGACCGAAAAACAATTAGTGATACCTTTAATCGATTTACTAAAAACTTGATAGATATTTTATAATCACGGTAAACCAAAAACGAATTGAACGGAAACTCGGAAGCCGAGATAAGAACGTGGATGGATAGCGAGCGTTCATCAAAGGGATCGGCTCCGAACGCGCCATCCTTCTACGTCGAGCTATCGTTTAATATCCGAACTGTTGCCATCTTTTTAGTGCACGTCGAGCGAAAAATAATTGATTGATTCCACAAACGGGCTTAATGGCGAGATGACGTGAACGAACGTCATGCGGCGTGCGATGCAGAATCTTTCATCATGTGCACCTTCTGCTATAAAACTGTTATGATAGAAAATTATATTACATTATACATATAAGAAACACAAAAGTGAGTTGTAATTTTTTTGTTGGATTGTCATACAAGTCCTCCATAGGTGATAATCAACGCCTTCGTTCTTAGAGACTGGTACTACAAGTAGACCACACCATCAATAAATTAGTCATCATATGGCAAATTATTAACAAAGGCAGTGATGAATCCGTTATTCTGTAATTACACTGGCTCATCAATGACAGGAATACAGTAATATATACCGTACTAGACTAACTACAGAATGAGTGGTATTTAAGGAGGAATTTACAAATCCCATGAAATCGTTCATAAGAGACTAATGGAAGTATGCTACATCTCACACGAATATATATACATCAGAAAACAATTATGAAAAAAAAATGAGGCTGTGTGCAAATTCTAAATTACGAAATAATTGATCAATCATATCAATTATCACAAAATGACTAAAAAGAAAGTCAAATCAATTATCGATAAGTAGAAAATCGATGTACATCGATATACGTATCGATAGATTAATACTTCCTAATAAAGCATATTTTTTATATAAAAAGTAATAAGACAATAGAAAAAAAAACGTATGAAATAAAAAGCAAAAAGAAATGACCTCTCGATTTGACCACCAGCAATTAAACGTTAATCGTCGTAATAAACATTTACCGAGAATTTATAACGTGCTTAAAACACTTCTCATAGGCTTTATTATGTTGATATTCAATTAGCACATATAATTTTAATAAAATTAACAAAGTAAAAAACCTTTGTTATTAACTACGTGTAAATAATCCGTTAATTTCCGGATCTTAAAATTTAACAAAATCGTGTAAAAACGTTCAAAATTCAATGTTAGAGCCGTATAAATAATGTATTATTTACTTCTATCTTATTTTATATGATATAGTAAATGTTCTTATAAATTTCAGGAACACTAAGTACTATGACATATAGATCTAGCCTACAATATACTTTACACTCCCACGGCTTAGCCATTTTATAAATCTACTCAGAGTATACTGACTATACTGACAAAATGCATCTCGATGTCTTGGTATCGATTTCCAACGTACAATGGCGCCTCGATACGCTGCTGCAGACACTAGACCTGGGTCGGAGGCTAGGCCTTTAGATACGTAGCCATTGTCGTCCATTGTCTGAGAAACAATAGCCATTTCAACACCTTACAATAGCCCAGTTAGCTTGTGAAAAATTAACGCGCAACCTGCGTATGATAAATGGAGACGATTCCTTATTTAGTTTATTGAATTTAATTTATTATAATTATTCGAAGTTGATTTAGAATAATTAAATGATAGCAATAGTTTATTCTAGTTTGAAAACGTGTTTTAAGTTTTACATTAACATTACATTACGTTACTACCAAGAAAGATCGGCAAGAAATTCAGCAAATTCAGCATCTCTTACAAGTATTTACCCAACTTCTCAAATAAAAAGCTAATTATATATGTACAATGTACATAGTTAATAAAAGTAATAATAAATATTATAATATTTTGCTTCTAATTTATCCTTAATTAGCTTTCATTTTATACTTCAATAATAAAATAATCGGTTACTTTTCGTGGAATACTCCAAATATGTACGGTAAAATTTAACGAATATAAAAGATAACAATTAATCATTCGTCCGAACCAGAGACTAACACAAACAAAAAAACGAATGCTAATAAGGCTAATTTAAAGTATCTTCCCGTTTTAGAAAACGAATTTGAAACCAATCTAGTTAGTACAAATAAACACCAAATAGATTCCGTACAAGGGTTCAATCTTAGAAGAGGTTCAGAGCATTACTAAGCGTGGGAAAACTAGGCAACGTGGTTAGCTAGCCGTTAACGTCATACCGCGGATCCATTTCACTTAGCTGTAGTGCACGCATTTAGCTTGTATTCTTGAAATATGCAAAGCGCGCTCACGACTAGCGGCGGGCCGTAGGTAATAGCGCGTGAGGATCCCAGGAAAAATCTAGACCCTCATCCCATTAGCCCATGCATTACAGACTATTCAGTTTATGCTCTCCACTTCCTTTTTGATGAAAGTCAAAGCGTAGTTTACGAAATTTACAGCTTTAATAATTATTTTTTAAAATGTCAAACATCTAAGAGGGTTTTGATGAAATGTTGAAAGGAATAAAAAATAAAACAATTTTCAACGCAGTACATAGTTTTAATGAATGTGTATTAAACTGCATCTTCCTTTTAATCTAGTTTTAAATTATTTTCATATTATAACTTGTGTATATTTAAATTAAATTGTATATTTAAAACTCATCGGACCCGACGTAAATTCAATCACCGTTTCGTAATTGCTTCTTGCCCTGCGAGGTAAATCAACACGAAATACAGTCATCAATAACCATTATGGCATAATGTGAAATTAATTTTAGTGTAACAATCACTAAACACTTTACTGTCCGCTAATACTAACTAACAAAAAAGCTGCTCACATTATAATTTATTAATACTTCTGGTTTGAATTTCGTTAATTTATTATCTATGCATTTATGTTTTTATATATATTATAAAGTTGTATATTTAAAAGCGGTAAATTTGAGAACTACCAGACCAAATCGATATATTATTTTGACTTTTTTTTTCATGTTATATATTTTATACAATCTTACGTTATGAGTTTATAAAGCGTATCAGTGACCATTTAGTTGATATAAAGACAAATTAATATTCAAAAAGACAATAATCATTGTTACGCAATTACGTATCAAAGACTAATTTAATTAGATAATTATTAATCCGCACAATAATTATTAGGCTGTTTGGTTATGTACCGTGATTGCCTTAAACATATATTATCTGTTTTAAAAACTTGCTACGTCAATTGAGTCGAGAATATTATTGGCGCCTTACAGACAAATCCTATCAAGTTTTATACTTATACGTTGTATAGCTAATTTGTAAATATTAAAAAAGTTTGTAAAACAACTGTTTTCATTTGTATTACAAAAGTAATATTTATATTGTGACAAGACTTTGTGCAAGTCATTTAGAGTGGGCTCATCATACAAACAGACAAACAGTAACTTAATATTATTGTGTTCCGATTTGAAGGGTGAGTGAGGCAGTGTAACTATATGATATTAGTGATGTAAGGGAATGGTTCCAATAAACTTACAGTCCGAATGTCTACTGGCAATGCTGAATTACCATGTGGAAAATTTAAGGTATACTTAAAATGAGTTTGCATTTTGCGATTTTATTTCTCTACTGTTCTTTTATTTTTTAAGATTAGGAAGATATTACCACACACACATATTACCGCTCGAAGATAAATATCTTCGAGCGGTAATATGTGACAGCAAATTTGACTAAGTCAGTAATTAAGCTATTTGACTGGTTTTTAAAATCCATTTTATATTATTTGGTAGAGGGTAAGGAACCTAGTAAAAGTTTTATTTTATTTTTATTTTTAAATCGAATAAGTATTTGTTGAAAAATATCAAATTAAAATATCCATATTTATTAGCGCGCGAAAACGCTACTTTGACAATATGGCGCTGCAATGGGATCGGTGACGTCACTCGCCTGTATTGTAACGTTATTTATGGATTTTTGAACAAATTAATTTCATTTTCAACTTTCGTTAATAAATACCACGTTTCGTTAATAAAACCATTCTTAAGCTCATAATATTTACTGATTATAATAATTGACACTTTATTTTTCGCACTGTCAAATAGCCTATTATTGTTATGCATCTTAAATTACTCTTTTTTTTTTAGTTATGCATGTAATTTCAGATTTTAGACATATTACTATTATCTACTGGATCGATCTGAATAATTAAGATACAGCGTCGTAATATACCATCCTAATTACATTATATTATATAAAAACAGTTGCATTTTCGTTTCCTTGTTTTATTTTATGTTATTGCGACTTGAGGATTTTAAAAAAATCTTAACTAATACCTATATATTTATAAAAATATAAATTTTGAATTTGTTACTTTAAATATTTGAAGTGTTACTAAAATATTTTATTAAATATCAAATCATTTTGTTTAAATGTATAAAAACATTTAAACGTAAAACAAACTCTATCGTAACCTTACCTTAAGTTAAAAATCAAATGATATTAAAATTGGAAGTATTATCAGAATAATATTTTAGTTTCTATTGGCACAAACATTTTTCAGAGTATGAAACATCTAATTTTGTTATTAAAAATTACAAATTACACGTAAATTAAGGAAAACCAATGACTTTTTACTTGGTGGTGGGCTTTGTGTGTGCTCGTCTGGGTACCACCCACTCGTCATATATTCTACCGCTAAGCAGCAGTACTCAGTATTGTTGTGTTCAGATTTGAAGGATGAGTGAGCCAGTGTAACTACAGGCACACACACGTAGCGTCTTAATTCTCAAGGTTGGCGGTGCATTAGCGAATTAAGGAATGATTAATATTTCTTACAGCGCCATTATCTATGGGCGGTGGTGACCGTTTACCATCAGATGGCCTATGCGCTCGACCGCCTACATGTATAATATTTAAAAAAAGTACTTATTTTTGCTCAAACCAACATTTATCTCAGAAATTACCCCAGTAATTGGCATGAAGGTTAAATTGTAAAAAGAGAGAGAGAGAGATAGTTGCTAAATAAAAGAGAGAGAGAAAAGTAACACGAGTAGACACGAGGATAATACTAAGCCTTATTAGAAGGCCTTCAGTGAATGTAAAATATACCTACATATCATTATAATATATTAAAATCCGAACTTAAAGTAACGCCACAACCGTAAGCAAATGATTGAAATTATTAAAATTGAATCATCACGACTCACGACACGAGAGATATTCTGGAAGAAAGCAGTCGAAAGCGTCAGCAAAACACGAAAGTGAAATGTCAGAATTGATAGACGACATTAACTGCAATAAATATAAAATTGATAAGTTACACGTATGAAAATGATAACATCAAGTCGGTTGTAAAATTTGACGAATGATATTCAAAGTGAATTCTTACAGAATCGCAGTACTTTGTTGGAATTGATCAAGTATACGTCTTTTACAAAAGATTAAACTGAAATGTTGGGCATCCTGAACTCATTCTGCCTTCTCCAAATACAAATTGATTTACACGATGTTTATCAACAAAAACAAGCAGTGAAAAATTATTTCCAAGATTATATAGTATGGTTAATATATGAGTTAATTATTCAAACCTTTACGATCAAGTCTGATGTGCTATTAACCGGTTTACAAATATATCTATTTATATGTCAAGGTCAATAAAACTTCTTGTCTATTTGTAATTATTCAGGATATACGTAAAACTCTATTTAGCTCAACATTATCGTAATCTTGTATTAGACGAGCTAATTATTTTATCAATGTTAAGTACCGACTCGTAATGTTTAATGTACCGGAATAAGTAAACAGCAGTTATTGCTTTTTAAATACTAATGTATGATAATTACGAATTAAATTATTTGTACTGTGTGTACCTAAGAGTACAATAATATATATATATATATATATATATATATATATATATATTTCAATAAACAACCCAAGAAGTAAATAAATCACTAAGGAAAAAAAAATACGAAAATCAAACAATCATTATGCAGGAAATTACACAATCTAAGAAAGCATCAGTGCATTTTCATGTGCAATTCTTGTTTTTGTCCATAATGATAATGGAAAATATCGTAAAAAAATGCATTTATAGGATAAAATTCTGCTACATGTGCATGTATCCAGCAACCTTCGCCAGTGGAACATGTACGGACTGTTACTCTCTACTTGGTGACCGAACTTTGTGTAAGCCTGGTAGGACTTTGTGCAGGCAGTTACTACCCATTTATCACATACTTAGAATTGTTTCTGTTTTTATCGACAAACTCCAATTATAACTCAACTTATGTAAAATATTTGACATTAAAAAATCATTTCATTAAGGTTTCTTCATTTTGGCGCCGAATGTAGATAAGTAATTTGCAGTTTACAATGAAATTAAATCAAAATAAAACCTGTCATAGGTCTCGAAATTCCGGAAAAATCTTTTGAATAAACGCGAAGTTTCGCGGGCGACCCACTAGCATTTCTTAGTGTCAACTTTTATGTACAATTGTAAACACTTTCCATCGGGCTCCATTGTCAGTCTACCTTCCTACTTAAAATTACCAAAACTTAAAAAACTGCTTAAATCGTAAGCTACAAGATCAATTCTGCACCGATACTTCAAGATGATTCATGAGCGTTATGTTGTAATAGAAGAATAATCATATGTAATTATATCAAAGTTCAAAACTCTTATTCAATTTAGATAATTTTCAATTTATGAAGCGTTCATAAATAAAGGGTTTCTAATGGTTTTAGAATATATGACAATTTTTAAATTACGTTATGTATTCAATAATAAAAAATACTAAATAAATTATGAGCTTAGCAGATGTTTTATTTTATAATTACTTTAATCGTAATTGTATAAGGTATAATTACGTTTAATAACAATCAAAATGTCAATCGTAGTAAAAATAAATTTTCAAGAACTTAAATACCCCTTTAAGTTAAGTTTAGCGTAACACGTAAGTAATGAGTTTTTAGTTAGCCTATAGTTATGTCGTAGAAAAGATTAAATTGCAGCTTGTTTGTTTATTTATTAAGTGCTTAAGACTTTCCGTACTTTAATAATTATATTAAGAAAAATAATGTATTTACAAACGTCTTTACGGCTTGATTTTTAAAATATATATAGGGAGACACAAGCGAAATTTCGTGTTTATTCAAAAGATTTTTTAGGAATTTTGAAACCTATGACAGGTTTTGTTTTGATTTCATTTCATTTTAAACTGCAAGTCACTCATCTACATTTGGCGTCAAAATGATGAAACTTCTTTTTAATGAAAATTTTAATATCAAATAGAATACATTAGCTCAATTAGAATTGGAGATTATCGAAAACAATTTACTTTAACTTCATTTACGTTTTTCATTTTTTTATACATCCTTAGCGCCGATAATCACTGGGACAAAAATCGGCTTACGCTATTGATATATAAAATAATAGTTCTAACCATTAATTATGTTTAAAAAAACTAGAGTAGGAATTAAAGGTATTAAAAACTTTAACAATTAAGATATTCTTAGGAAATTTTATAATTTGATAAGAGCAAATTAAACCTTAATTTAGACAAGGCGCAAGCACATAATCGCAGTACGGAAGAGCTGAGGAGGCGGAGCGAGCGCCTTCGGCCAGCGTGACCGGCCCACGCATCGACTGTATCATGACATGCTTCTATTGTTACCCTCGTCGGCTAGAGCAATTAGGTGCCTTGTATTGTACAACATACCCTTCAATGTAAAAATCTCAAGACCAAGGGTCGCGAGCTCGATTCCCATCGTTAAAAAAACTATAGTAGTTCTCTTTGTTGATGTAATGTGAGATTGCGTCAAAGAACTTCTAAAAAAATCATCAATCTCAATGATTAACAATAACTGCATGAGGATTATTATTAAGGTACAAATTCGCAAAATTATTCTCGAACAAAAATGTAGTAGCAATTTTATCTTTATAAGTCCGATACAAAAAAAGTAAAGCATTTACAAAGGCGCGTGTTTATTTGTGTGTTTATGATTGAACGAATGCTTAGTAGTGGTGTGTAGTGCAAGCGCATGTTCTGCACGGAAGAGTCGGGGCGGAGCGAGTGCCCTCGGCTAACGTGACCAGCCCACGCGGGCCATATCTCCTTGTGACATTCCTCTATTGTTGCTGTTTTCTGTGGTATTAGATACAGTATCGTCCGCTATATCATTAAAGACGTTTGTTTTCATTATATTTTTAACTAACTATACAGCTGAACTAGATATATTTTTATAATATTGTTTTATGACTTTGGACATGAAATGAAATTATTTACTTCTATAACCTCTTTGCAATGTTCTCGATCTTTCAAAAGCAGTACCTACTAATTGTCTCTTAATGTCACTAAAATATACAAACGAAGGCGCTCATTCTGATCGTTCTCTTTCCCTTGTATATGGTCTCAGGAAAAAATAAATGGATTACCATTTATATTATAATTCTTATTTATAATGGGTCGATGGCCTCTTCGCCCAAACTTCGATTACCGAGGAACCAACTGACAGGAATCATGACGGCGAACATCTATAACCTAATAACTCAATGCTTAAACAGTAGCAATAGATACCAACATAATAATTTAACGTGATATATTAATCAATACAATTTGTAATCTACCCGAGATTAAGAGAGCATTTTTTGTTTGGCAACATGGTCATGGTACATTCGTGATCATTAAGTCACTCATTTACTCATCTCCCTATTTACGCTTCCAAAAAACATCAAAGCTCATTTTCTATTTATTATAGCCATTATATTATAATGAAAAATCACATGATATTAAAGAGGAAAAAATATTAGTAACGTGATTAATAAAATAACCAGCAAGCTTTGAAGGAAACATTTCGAGTTAGGGCATGCATCATACAAATTAATATTCAGTTCGTATGCAACTGGAAATCCTGTTCAAAACGTGTAACACATTTTGAAGCAATTAGTCGCGCCTACGACCAAACTACCCATAGCTACATTAACCCTTTTTAACATCCTAAAATCCAATCTCAATAAAATTACATGCTTAAAACATGATCTATTTAATTTTGAATACTTTTACGACGTTCAAAAATTTAAACCATACAAATTTCTTAAGTGAATTGAAATAAAAACAAATGAAAGATTAAATCGTAAAAAAAAACTTATTTTTGAAATTAAATATTATTTATAAATATCAGAAATTACAAAAAAAAATGTAACATTTTTATTTTCAAATAACGAAACTCAAAAGTTGTATGAATAAAACCTCTAGTAGGTAGCGGTAAAACCGCTTTTTGTACTGCAACACTTCTAATCCTATTTATCCATTATAAATTCAATTGTTTCACTTCGAAACTGAAGGATATAGCTAATTATCGTAAGAATTCTAACGTCATGATTTTTTTTTATAATTGACACAACATCATGGCTCATTGTTGCCCGTGCCTTTTTTTACGTGTATATTTTTTTAAATTATTTACAGCTATTTTAAGCGCTAGTTACAATAGTTGTTGCTTGTTGCAACCAGTCGCAGCAGATCGGATGGCGCCTTCCGAGTGTTGATGGTTGGAGGTCGAAAACCCGTACTGACTTGTTATGTATTATTAATAATTGCTATTTAATTTTAATGTACATTATTATTATTCTTATTATATATAAAAAAAAAAAAGATTTTATGAGCATGTATGTATTATGTGTTTGTGAGCCTTTCTTATTGGTTTAACTTATAGAGAACTTAATTACAATATTTATTTTTATAATTGTTACATTTATTTTATATTAAGTTTTTTTTTTAGTTTTCCTAGATCTTATGTATATCCCTTATCTTATATAACAAATTATGTCTAGCACTTGATCAAACTGAAGACTATAAAGTTATAAACACTACCTTTAGAACAGCGGACCCTGCCCTGTTGCGAATCAGCTTGAGAACAGCGATGGTGTTGTTTCGCTGGTGTATTGCCATTTTTAAGCTGTGCTCTAAGATTGTTTTGGACGAAACCCCGACCGCTCGGCGGATGAAGTTGCGTCGTCACAGTCATCCGTGTAGTAGAAACAGGTGTTGGTGTGTCTAGTTATGGCCACCACTGCATGAGGCACACTTTGGTGTAATGTGAGCCTCACGCTTTTGGTTCGGAAGATGACGACTTCCTCATAGGTCTGCCCTAACGTCATGATTCTAAAGTGAAATAACTCAAAAAAATACTAGTATTTTTTTATTCTTTAATGCCCTTAAATTAAAGCACTGGCTACTTAGGAAAATTGATGCAATATGCATATGAATATATTTATAGGCAATTTAAATAAAAAATAAAACCTTAAAATTTGTACCTACATACACTTTGTCCAAATAACTCGTTAGTGCTTAATCGCTTCGATAGCGCCAACTGTGACCTCCATTAAAGCGTTTAAGTTCTTTTTTCAAAAGTGAACTGAAAAAGTGCCCTGAAACATGATTTGACAAAAAATATTTCCTACCGAAATTTACTTTCTGTCAACACTTAAAAGAAATCCAAATTATACAAATACAATAATATAATACGAAAATATTTTAATACTAGTTTTTTGTACTTATTGGACATTGTTTGTCAAAATCGTATGTTTATCTTAATCCCATATTGGTTGTTTATACTAAAAATGCAAAATGTATTATACCATGTATATAGAAACTATCAAAATCGAATGTTTTAAATTAAATCATTGTCAATTTCTATTTTGTTATATAAATATTTCACCACACTACTTATACCTATTGTTACTTTTCTTAAATAACAGAGTAAATATCGGTAAATAATGAAAGGATCGTATTATTTTCAATTCGTTGTCGGCGTTCATGTAATGATTGCTATTCGATTATAGTGCGTTGTAAAAGAGGGCCCGTGGATTACTGTAACATCAGGTGTTGACAACATTTCGGAGCGAAATTATTATTACATTACTGTTTCATACAAAACAGTCCTAAATTTTTCCTCTAAGTGTCAAAATTTCACCATATAAATATTCAATACATGTACAGCAGTTTAGTTATTAATAATTAATTACAACTCTCATATTATAATTAAATCGGAAATTATAAACAATAAAAAACATTTATTGTTTATTTCAAAGTTCCGCAATGCAACACAAAAAGTCCCTTACAGACTATAGAAAATGTTTAAGTCATCTGGCTTCAGTTTAAAGAACAGGCTAAGGGAGATTGCTGTCATCACAAAACTATCTAGGGTTCGTCATTTGGAGTACTGAGATGCTATACCTGTTTCAGGTACATTTTTGCTTCGGCCATTGTTCATTTGAACAATATTTCTTAACTTACTATTATTTTACGTCCTCGAAATTACTTACGGTAACTTAAAATAATTATTAACGTTGACTTTTTAATCAATTGAATCAAAATATAGTTTTTCGTAATCTTTTGTTTCTTAATTTAAAATGATTATATTAAATTTAAAGCTTCAACAACCGTTTCAGTATAAAGATTATTCAGTGAAGCACTAGCAAACAATTCACTAGTTACTCGTGAACACCAATTACATAAGTATATTCAAGAATTTATTACTTACAGGTGGTCCCGCGACTTTGCTCGGGTCTTAGTGGTTGGTGTGGTTGATCGTTAACCTATTACGGTAAGAGCAGAGCAACTGTTGCTATCAAATATTTGTTCCGGATTGATATCAAATCATATCAAATAAAAAAAATTAATTAGTATTGGCCCTACGCAGTAGCATAATACTCCATATTACTGATTTATTTATCTTCTACCAACCAGCATTGGAGCAGCGTGGTGGAATATGCTTAAAACCTTTAGCCCAGCCGTGGGAAATTCGCAGTCTGCTAATGTAATTTAACTGATTTATCGACTGCAACATTTATTAATCCACAGCAAATATTTCATAGCCACAGTTTCCATGCTCTAATCATAATAGCACCACAGATGTTAAGTATAAAAAGTAAAAGCCTGTGGTTTCGATTCTGTGGTTTAACCAGTAAAGTGTAACAAACAGATAGAGTTGATTTCACATTTATAATATTAATATAGATTATTAAATAATGAGAAATTAAAGGAATGACCGAAGCTAAAAAGTTAGCGTTCGTCGTGCTAAAACAAACTAGTCCCGAGGGCAAGGGCGTGTCCGATGCGATGGTAAGGCACGCGCCGGATGTAACCAGAGATTAGAAGGCATTACAGCCTAGCCGTCTCCGTAGGAGGCTTCGGAGCGATATACAACGGTATTAGTTGTTACAGACTGGTAATAAATTGACTCGATACCGCTTCGAAATTAAAAGGAAACTTTAATGCGTGTAATATTTTACCGTATTCATTTATAATTTTTGATAGACTCTTCTGATAATAATATATCAATATTTTACAATTCCAATAAAACCATTCCAACAAATAGACCTTCTGGTGGTCACATCTGCTCATAGACGTTGCAAAGAGTATATTATCTTCGAGTATATAATCAATCCTTATATTATCTAAGGTGATTTAATATTTTATCCCTTAAGTATGAAGTGCTTACAAGAAGAGTAATTGATGTATGAATGATACTTACACACGTGATCCTGCATATTTACGTAACGCCTTATTATTCGTTATTCGAGACATTATTACACGATAACGCGAACACATATAATTGGCTAAACCATTAAATATATACTGTTGAAGTATTCTGTGAGAAGAAATTCGAAACTCACCGAAGAAAACAAGCGTGTAATGTCAGAATGTTATATGCGATAATGACTATAATGATTATAAAATTTAAAGTATACAGATACACGTATCAAAATGGCATATATTCGTAAGTCAGTTGTCACGAGTGAGATACGAAGTGAAATCTTACAGAATCGTACTGTTATTTACTAGTTTTCATAATAGGCATATTTATATTAATATTCATGATATATTTTTAATAAGCTTATTCTTAATCTGCGCGCTTCGCTTTTCATTAAATAAACTTGAATATATAGTGAAGGAATAACGGAATTTTTAAATTAATAGCCTTTAACCATTAAGAACCGATTCCACGTCGATTAGTTATAGTCTCATAACCGATACGTTCAGTAGTTTTCACGTGAATCCGCACAAAGAAAAATATTCATTATATTTTTTTTTTCATTCAGTATAAGTTTAATTTGCGAGTCAATAATATTAACGAACAACGAGTTCAATTTTAAACGTAATAAAACATCATACAGTCTGTAATGACAAGCAGATATGTCGATACAGTATGAAGCGTATCGCAACATCTCCAGGGTGTCGCGCCAAAATGATAATTTTATCAAGATCACAATTCGAACGTAAGTGCGTAGTTGTTCAATTAATTAAAACGTCACAATAATGCATGCTTATGTATTAATCCTTCCTGACAAGACCACGGAACTTAATATCGATAAGAAATAGCATGTGTTTTTAAAATGAATTCGCTTTGTCTTAATATTTCTTAATGTCAATATAGTTTCGCTATAAACAATAGCCATCACCTGCAGCTCCACGCTTGCATTTTGTTTGTATGAAAAGTAACCTATATATAAGGGGACGGGCAAATGGGTCACCTGATAGTAAGTGGTCACCACCGCCCATAGTTATTTGCGTCATAAGAAATATTAACCATTAGTTACATCACTATTGCTCTACTTACCTTGGGAATTAAGATGTTGCTTCCCTTGTGCCGGTCGTTAAACTGGCTCACTCATCCTTCCAATCTTAACACAACAATACTAAATGAATAAATGAATTACCACCAAGTAGATAAGTCTAGGGTAAGTTTTCCTCTGCTTAAAGTATGCCTAAACAAAAAATTACAGCTAGCTGTTGACATATTATCGCATGAAAGAAGGGAAACTTCCAACTAAAAATTAATATTCTTTCACATTTACAATATTAATGAAGATGATTTTCATTTATATTTTACTTAAAACTCCTTAGTAATGAAATCATAGCTTATTATAATGAAAGATACGATATATTGCGTCATGCAAACATGTCCCTTCCACGAAACATTCTGCTCTGAGGTAAAGTTGGCCTTAAGTGCAATCGCCAATCTAGATGCAGGTGCTTAGGTAACCATCTGCGCTTGTTCCACCATTCGACAAATGTCTAATAATAATGTTACGCCACACATTAAGTATTTGTACTTAAGAACTAGATCGAATCTTTTTTTTATTAATTTTTAGGAAATAACAATTTTTATCGGATATTAAAGATAATTAAAATACAAAAGACTCAAATAAGAAATGAATAAAAAGATACTTAAATAAGAGTAAATGATTTCCAAAAAGTTACTCTCTACAGCAATAGGTTTAGTTTATATTCAATTTCGATTAAAACCACTTCATGACGACTGTAAACGACATGACAACATAAAATTAGTGAGTCTTTTGAAATTTTCTATGCAAATAAAATGACGAAAAATTAAATTTTTAAGATTAATAACGGTTAGAATAAGGCTCTACATAAAAGAACATACATACACAGAAAGTCTTGTTTATTGATGATGGCACAAGTCACCGACCAACAACCAAAACACCTCACCGGAGCTTAAAGACAAACAGATGGGGAGAAAAGTATTGAGAACAAAATAATATAGGTACACACATATATTTTATTTTATTAAAATTTAAATAACGTCAAATATATTTTCTACTGTCACAGATTAAATTAAATAAAGCCCGTCCACGTAACAAAGGAAAGAAGTAATACTATTTTTTGACAGATTTATATTTTACTTTTTATGCACAATCATAGCAATTTATTGACAAAAAAAATCGCCTTCTAAATTCTTACACACACTTACTACAACATTTTCAATACAAAAGATCAAAAATTATTTAAATATTATGAATATGGTATAATATAATATACTTTATATTTTAATGTAAAATAGTTAAACACGATATAAAAGTGAATGCCAAACTCGAATGGCCTTATTCATAACATTTGTTGAATATTTTTACGTCAATATATTTTAGCTCAGTAATTTTATTTACTTAAATAAACTATATTACACAACAAAATTAAATTGTACAAAAGCTGCGCTTAATGCTACTGCATTCTCTAACAGGCAACCTCAAAACGTATAAGAAAAGTTTTCAGTACTTTTGCTTTAACTTTAAAAAAAAGAAAATGAAAAGAAATAACTACCTTTAAAGAAATGTACGAAAAGTAAATATGTATTCTAAATATATATAAGCTACCTTTATATAAGTATCTAAAGTATATGTAATTTACATCAAGATAATGAAATAAAAAAGTATTTAATAAAAAAATGTTTGGCAAATAGGTATATTTTACATATAAATTAAACAGCCATGTTATTACTTCAAATTCAAATTTAGAAACGCACATCTTTAAGCCAATCAATTCTCCAAAACCACTATTATTTCGAGCGAACGCAAAAAAAAAACACAAATTGATTTAAAAAGAGATGAAGATATCGCAACGTAAGACGCGAAGCATGTATCGACCGAATTAAATCAGTCACTGGCTGAAAAGAATCGTTTCTTGGCACGAATGGACAACAATGCCTGTTATTAAATAAGGAACGTTGATAACGAACGTGTAATTTGTTCTGTAATTAATGCGAGTCTGTGTGACGGGGCGTGAGTAAAGCTTTTCAACTCGCATGCAGAAGCGGTGTTTACAGATATTACTGACTCAGATGTACGTCGATGGAGTACGATAACGAAGTAAAAGTTCCTCGTTTAATTAATTGTGACTAATTTTATACACTTTAAAAGCGCTTAATATGATACGTATACATTGTAATAACGTATGAACCGAACGGATCGCATGTTTGTTATAAAGAAAGCGGAAAAAGTGAAATGACCGGTTACCGAAATCTCATCTCGAATGTAGCCGCAGGTTGACGTCGGACTAAATTGCATTGTCGGTTGTCACGCGTTGACTGTCGCCGTATGTCGTTGGTCGCTATTTGTCAACTGTCGAAAGAATTCAAGGGAAACATCTGACTCGTTTTAGCGATGTATTCATGACCAAATTTGTCAGCGGACTTTTATCACGTTTTAATTATAAATTATTGTTAAACGTTTAAACATATTGATTGATTTATTGTGGTTTTTATTGATTAATATTGAAGAGCGATTAATCTTTTGAATAATATAATTGGTACGTTTTTTTAATGTTAATGTTTATTGAGACACGAGAAAAAATTAAAAACCCATCTTAAGGCAAATGTGAGCGATAAGAAAGATGGCAGAATGCGTTCTCAGTTATACATTACACCTTTAAAGCCTAAAGCTGAACTCTGTCAAAACAAAATGTATTACGTGCAATTTAATTAACATGTGTTTTTAATTAGCGCAAGTTGTGCATTTCAAATACATTTTGCTTATTGACTTTTTAAAAGATTAATTGCATGTTCTAATTAATATTTAGACGTATTACTTTAGTTTCTATATAAGGGCAACACTCCGTAGAACGACTCTCTTAATTTATTTATGAGTTTATTACTTAATGTTACAACTTATTAATGCATAGAAACAGCGACGTTGCTATGACATATTATGGCAGCAAAAATAACCGTTATTAGAATAATAAATAATTTTAATTCATATATAAATAAATTATCTTAAATTTATTACATTGTACGTGTAAAATCCTTATAATATATAGATTTCACATAAACCATAGTTACCGATTCATCTTTTTAAAGACTTCACTCCATTAAGCCGACGCACGCACTGCGCTTGCGCTGATCAGTAGACAGGTTTCGATAGTTAGCGACTGACGTTCCAATGGCTGTTTGAATATCGCCGACGTGACTGTCTTCACACTGTCGTACTATCAGATTATATATGAATGGATGCGTAGGAATAATATATACAGCCTTTCGAGAGTATTTTATAATGAGGAAATGTATTTCTGATAATGTAATTCCTAAGTAAACTACAACCTAATAAAAATAATTAAAAATTAACAGTAATCATTAAATAATCTTCTAATTTTAAAGTAAACTATAATCAGATTATATTATAATGTAAGATACTCTGTACAGTCAAATCCACTAACCCGGAATGGAGCAGCGTTGTCGAATATGCTCCAAACCTTCCCCATAGGTGGCTAGGAAGTCTTAGTTC
The DNA here is from genome assembly GCF_905147765.1 of Vanessa atalanta. Classification (NCBI taxonomy): domain Eukaryota; kingdom Metazoa; phylum Arthropoda; class Insecta; order Lepidoptera; family Nymphalidae; genus Vanessa; species Vanessa atalanta. The sequence goes on from NC_061877.1 coordinate 4,618,310, forward strand.
AGCAGCTCTGCACATTTCGGTTTTTTATAGAAGTATACAATCGAATACACTTTTATCTGAAGTCACGGAAAAGAGAATGTACCTGTGTTTGCACTCATAATTGCCTATTACAACATCTCCTGCTCATCTGGTCAACCTCACTGTTGAGAATTGTTGCCATGGCTGAAAGACATCAACATCAACGATATATAAAACACAACGTTATATAACAAGTGTCACTTGAGTATAAATTTCATGTATTCATACGAGATAGTTCGTGTGGAAACATTTTTGAAGTTTGAATCATTTTATGAAATGTACTTTTTGATATTTAAATTTTAATTTAACTCAAAAGTCATTTAAATGTATTGTCTCTGATGCTGAAAATAAATGATTATTAGAATGTAATAACAGTTGGCTAGCAATCACGAATCAAAAGAATCGTTGGAGAAAGGAAAAATTTAAATTAGTTGTTACTGGTATTTTTATAAGTATACGATCTCTACATAGTAGGTATAAAGGAAGTCGCTCCCCGCCGACTGTACGCTTTTAAGCTTCCTAACTGATTTTAATGCAGTTTTTATCAATACACATGGAGATTCAAGAGAAAGCTTTATATATAATGCATATTATAGTAGACTAAAGTCGAGAATTTATATTTCCTAGACGAAAAAAAAGCAATTTTTATTTCTATGTCTGTCTTCATGTCTTTTTTCATCCCTGTAAATATTACCATTCATCGAGCTATATTGTGAACCATCACTGAGACTGAATACCGTTATTAGAAATTGATCGTATGTAGGAACATAGGAATAATAGGAATTAGAAAAGATGAAACATTTACAGACGTAAGAAGCAATCAACGAAATTAATTGATAATTCAGATATGATAATTAACATTATACTATTTACATTAACAATATTGTAAAAATTTAATGTGAATATTAAAAGATATGCTTTTTTAGGAACCAGACTCCGCATATACGATATTATACATAACTGAAAGACTTACTGTTGAATTCTATGAAAAAATAAAAAAAATAATTAATTCATACCCACAGAGTTTCAACTGAAAGAGATCTCACTATATCAATAATTGAATTTACGTGTTAAAAAAAGTTACTTTTAATACTGCCAATTTATAATATTCATTTAATTTGTAAGTAGAAGTAAGATACTGTTTAATAATCATACGATAGGTTATCAAAAGCTTACTTAACATAAAAGCCCTAGAGAAGTGTTACGTAAATACCGTGTTTTGATTGTAACTCAAATCTGGAATAACTTTGCATAGAATGAATCACGAAACCGCTTCGCACGTACGGACCAGGGCAGCGCCCTGATTTAATAAAATAGAAGCGAATAGACGTCGGGACTCGGGACGCAGTTCCCTACCCACGTTTCATCCTTATCATGGTATTTTGCTCATATTCCCTTTACATTGCCCGCTCAATATATTCAATTTTATAAATATTCATATTGAATAAATAAGCTTATATAAAATGTATTTATAATATCGTAATAGTTTACCACATATGTATTGAATTGAATATTGAGTAACTGAGACTCTTATCTATTTTAATTCGTTATTATATTGTACTTAGTAATGTTTTTAGTGTTTACTTGTGTGTGTGTACGAATAATCTCACTTACTCATTCGAAATGTATTGCGCTGCAGATGTGCATAACTATACAAAAATATGGAATTTCGCCACTAAAAAATTAGATATATCTATAGCTTGAAAAGAATACTTATACTTGTCAATTGAAATATTTAAGAATAATTTTGTTTTCATTAATCAGAAATACTGAATTAAATCAGAAGATATTAAAATTTATGGAATTTATTGGATTTAAAAATCATTTAAGATGATTTGCAACATAAGAAAATAAATCTAGAATCACAATTAAATTATCATGCGTATATAAATGGTAATCATAATTTTTGTTTATAATCATATTCAATCAATCTTTTTGTTGGGTATTTAGTTAAACATATTTCTCTCTTTCTGTCATAATAGATTTGATATTAGAAAGAAGATATAGTCTTGTTTAACTTTAAAACTTTAGGTTTTATAAGAGAGATAATTTTGAAAAGAACTAGAGATTTGATTAACCGTTACATTTCTGAAAAGAAAATCAAACAGCGCTCTTATTACGTGAAAATGACTCAATGAATATTAATGAAATTATGCAATTATCATACATAAATACAAATATGTGATGGCTATCAGCAATTTTTTTTACCTGGAATATATTACTATAGAATAAATCCAAAGAATCTGCACGCAAACTCTCTTTTGTTTTGTTTTCAACTTAAGACCTTTTATAATATTAATATTAACTCTTTTTTTACCTAAATGAATACTTTACTAATTAAATACATATCAATGAAATCTCAATACTGTAAAGTCATAAATAAACAGGTTAGAAAAAGTACTTTCTTACTTTCTTGTGAAATATTCAAGAGAAATGTAACAGGTGCAAGAATAAATAGCAAACAATATTCGTGTTTTTAGTTGAGCTAGAGGTCGCGCGTGCGGCCTCTCCGGTCGTTTCGCGCATGCGTCGTGACCGTGCGCGCGCGCTCGTCACGCGCACCGATCTGCGCCTGCGCCGTCGCACTATTTTATCGCATTAATTATTTGGAAAAGGATTCCCGAAGAGTCAGCATTCTTACGCTAGTGCTCGTCAGTTGTGGGAACATTGCTGCGATTATGACCATGTAAAATAGTTTTAGTTTATTAGAATTTTTATACTTATAAATATTTAAAATAAACTATTATTAAAAATAGGTATTACAATCATTCTATCCGATACATCAACTCTGACATCGATTAAAGCTGGTCTTTATGAACAGCATATTGGGCACTTTGCCGAAAACCAATATTCGGTCGAATAATAACAGCAGAATTTGGCGCGTAAATTGCTCTTACTTTTATTTATATAATACAGTGTTTTCGTATAATACCAATAATAACAGAAAATACTTAAGAGTGGACATTGTGATTTATATTCCTAAAATTAACTAAATATTAAAACTCTTTGAACCATTCATTATAAAAACTATTTTATGTGATATGCTTCTAGCCTTGAGATGAAATTAACATCGTCGGTGACATTATTTGCTGTCAAGATATGCGAAGAAAAAAATATCCCAGAGAATATGTGCATCTTCTTATAACAAACACTTACTTATAAAAACACAGAATCAAACATCCCAAAAATCCGACCAACAAAAATATCTACCAAAAATATTAAACTTAATTAAATTATGATCATAATACGCATTGTAATAAAAAATAAAAACGAATTACGGTATCGGAAGTCGAGGTGTGGAACGATATTATCTGTTTTTGAAAATTATGACGTTGTATGACGACGTTATCTTTTAAATTGCGCGAACACTTACATCGTGTAGATGCGTTGATAGGTAAAGATGAACAGGAATGAAATATTGCTTGTCCAAACACTGTATTATACTTTATCGTAAGTGTATTTATTCGTCCAATCGATGATATTGGTCTTACAGATTTAACTCAAATACTAATGTGTACAAAACGTAAACTGTCTTGCAACTTATATTACTCTCATATAATTTTATGTTATACCGACTTTGCCCAAGTTATTAGTCATTGAGTTACTAAATTATTTTCATAAAATATTATTACTCATAGTAAGCGCATACGATAGTACACAATCCTCTAGATTATATTGGATACAATTAAACTGAAATAGGTAAACTTAAGACAAAATAGTCAACGATGAATAAAAATTTTGTCGCCAGCTTACCATTATTGTAACATATATGTTTATTGAATAAGTTATTGCTGTTAAATTATATATATAGTATAGTAACAGCCTGTAAGTATCTCACTATTGGGCACTCCTCCTCGGAGGAGGAGATTTGGAACTTATTTCACCACGCTGCTCCAATGCGTGTTTCTGGATACACATGTTCTAATATGTTTTCTCACATAGAATTAACAGCCTGTAAATATCGCAATGCTGGGCTAAGCCCACGCTGCTGCAGTAGGGGTTGGTAGACTGATAGACACGTGTAGCAGAATTTCAATGAAATTAGACAGGTTTCCTCGCGATGTTTTCTTTCACCGCCGAGAACAAGATAAATTATAAACAACAATTAAACTCGCAATCATCAATTTAGACGCACACGCTCTAACCACTGGGCCGAGATGACCAAGTCGCCCACTCGTTACTCGAATGACGATCATAAGGATTACACGAATACAGTTCTATTTTTATCGTCTAATATATCAATGTTCTAAAAATATTATAAAACTAACGGCAAAATGAACTTATCGTTAATTTTACTATTGCAGGTGTTTAATTGCGTAAAATATGTTGCAGATACGAGTTTCTTATAAATTATGATTTTTACTTAAGATAGTAAAGTTTATTAAAACGCACTTATTAAATACTATATAATTATAAAATGTTTTGAAAAATAAATGCATTTTAAATTTTAATGAGTAATGAGTTTAATTTAAATAAAAATACGTTAGACAGTAGCCGTATTAAAGATAGAGAGTAATATAAAATACTGTCCATGAGAATGAAAACGATTGATTGTTTATTACAATGAATTTAAAGTAAAAACAATTAAAGAATAAGAATATATTAGAGCCAGCTAACCACGAGTACTAGTTAGAGTTCTAATGTGGATCACCAAAATGAAAGCCATCGGATGCAGTGGTTTTCGATTACTCTTGGCTTGATTCGTCAACCACTATAGTCATCATTCACAATCGTATTTATACCACCTTTGTTTTCATGTGCTTTTTCATGTTCGGTGGTAAAGGTAAAATCTCGTGAGAAAAACTACATGTGTCAGAAGAAATTCTACCAAATATCCAGACACGCATGAGAGCAGCGAGGTTGGTTAAGCCTTCACCTCAAGAAAAGTTAAAGCGAAGAGTGTGACACAGGCTGTTCTAATGTTTTTTTTTCTTTGATTCTAGATCTAGCTTATCAAGTAAGCTAGACGATTTAAAAAATAAATAAAGTAACTTCAAAAACAAATAAAAAATATGTTACTTTTTAAAAAATCTATAAAAACTACTAATTAATTTGTGGTTACTTTAAATAAAACATATATTATCAATATATTAACACTGTAATATAACGATCCAAAAGTGATTTGAGAGCCTACTTGAAAAAATAATATTTAGATTTAATATACTAAATAGTATTGTTACAAGTCTAAAATTTAACCAGCTATATGGAAATGGTCCAAAAAATCAGTTGGATTTCAATCACACATACCAACATGAGAAAATAGAAAAACAAAAATTTGTAAAAAGAACTTAAAGTCATGCCCACCGTTTTATATATTTTTCTTATTTACTTTATTTCTGACTTTTGTTCAAAGTATGCATTCCTTTTTTTTAAACACTAAACCTTCTTAAAAGACTTCAACCGTAAAAATGTTCAAAGAAAAATTGTATTCTAGCGACGAACTAAGCGTATTATCTTTTCACCTCTAAATATATATAAGAACAAATATAAAACTAAAACGAATTTAGTTAACATATATAAAAATACATATTCATCATAGCACAATTAATGAATATATAAATTTAATTATAACATAGAATAATACTTAAGAATATTATATAAAAATAATACAATAATTATATTAAAAGATAATATAAGATAGCAATGACTTCAAATAAACGTCGATAAAACAAATAATATTCCAAGCTTAACCGCTTTATTACCAAGAATATCGGAGAACAAAACGAAACATTATTTTACATATCGAGGGTAAACTAGAAATGCTCTTGCATTATTATCTAAGAATAGGAATTACTTTGAAAATGACATCACAACATATCGAACAGACGTAAATTGTTATTAAATTTCACCTATACGGAACTATAAATTCAATTATAGTACATATTTTTACTGTAGAAACTATATCGATATAAAACTGACTATACCAAAAATTTGTTTAATACGTGCATGAAAAGTTCCATTCGCATATTCGATCTCAAATTTAATTGCATCTATTAAATTTTCTTTACCACTTATAACCGATAAATATTGTGTTATTTAAGGATCTGAGAGTTTGATGATAGCACTTCTAGATGACCTAAACTCGGTTTATAATATACAAAATATACGCACCTTGGGTATGATTACTAGAGATAGAACCTTGTAGGCCTTTGAAATAGCCACAAAGTGGAGGCTTACACATAAAGCAAATAGCTTAGAGCGTTTTACGGCTAACTATACATTATTTAAACAAGCTTAGTCTGTGAAATACAATTATGATAGCTCTGTAGAAATGCCTATAAAGAAACCATGTATATGTTTGAAGTGAACTCGGATATCAAAATTTATAGAAATAGTGTATGCTTTTTCTCTATAAAAAAATAATTTGTACTCTGGATTTGTACAGATTAGTTATATATATTTTCAATATTATTATACTTGTTATAAAACGTTTAATACCTGTATTTATGTTAAACAATATTTTTTTTGTGTTTGTAGTTGTTTGTACCGTTTAAAATTATAACACTTAATTTCTTAAATGTAATTACATGGAAGACCCGAACCACGTGACTCAAGTATCTTACTAGGTTTTTTTCCTTTATATATTTATATAGTAAGCAGATATTATTATTCTAATTTATGGAAATATTTTTTGTAAATGTATCGTCAATAAATGGTAGAGTATTTATTTTAAAAACCCTTTGTGATAACTATTGGGATCATTTTTAAATTATATATTTTTTTAATTTAGTATCATACAGTTTATCAAAAGTGTAATTAATATAATATAATAATTATATATATACTTTTTTGAATTTGAAAGTAATATTCTAATATTTCAAACAGTTATAAACCAACAATTAAATCATAATTGTTGTTCCTTGTGTAAACGAATGTTTTCCGAGAAACTTTAAGCTAGTTTTTGGAACATCTATACTTACTTGCACATAAGTTTATCTTCGTAAAATGCGAAAAAAATAAAAATTAGTCATCAAGAAATGCTTGGCAGATGTTTAGCATTAGCATTAGCAGCCCGTTAATGTCCCACTGCTGGGATAAAGGCCTCCTCTCCCTTTGAGGAGAAGGTTTAGAGCATATTCCACCACGCTGCTCCAATGCGGGTTGGCGGAATACACATGTGGCAGAATTTCGTTGAAATTAGACACATGCAGGTTTCCTCACGATGTTTTCCTTCACCGCCGAGCACGAGATGAATTATAAACACAAATTAAGCACATGAAATTTCAGTGGTGCGTGCCTGGGTTTGAACCCGAAATCATCGGTTAAGATGCACGCGTTCTAACCACTGGGCCATCTCGGCTGTGATCTAAATCATTGGTAGTCGATATAATTTATTTATATAAATGTATTTTTCTTGTTATTATAATAATATATAACAATGTAGAGGGGTACAAAGTAGAGGGGGGCGAACGGCATCACGACATAAGACTGCGTTGCCGTTCGCCGTCACGGCTTACGAGTCAATCATACTCCTGATTTATACAGACACAGCCTTATATTTTAATACAAAATTATCATAATGTTAAATTAAATATTAAAAAACACAAACTTTTATAGATTTCACATTTTATTAATGCTAAAATATATTATCGCTAAGTATTATATTCGGTTTTATATCTTCGTGTAAAAGTTTTAAAAAACTATGACCTATAAACCACAGGGGAAATGTCGAGTGGTTCGGCCTTATCTAGTTTGGCAAAAGAGGTAAGCGGAGGCTCTTCTTTTATCTGCCTAACCCCTCCTCCCCCCGCCGCCATAACCTTCAGCTTGCGATGTATGTAAAGAATATATATTTACTATGTACGATAAAATTTTCAATTTACATCATATATTTTTATTTATTGAAAAAAAGGATGGAAATTCGAATAAATGTTATTTGCAAACAAATTTGATAGTGTAAATTATATTCCTGTGTGTTAATATTTTCTATATAACTTATAGTCAATAATTAGAAAAAAGTCGTTAATCAACTTATTTATAAATAAAATATATGATAGTCATCGTCGCATGTGATAAAAAGTATTGTTAATTTGCTTATGTTTGTTGAAATAAATTGTACATACAATAAATTTAAGTTCTTTTAGTAATACATTTTTGATTAAAATAACGAAGACAGACGACAAAGATCTCTTATAACAATGTTGCCATCGAACAAGCCTTAACAAGTTCATGTTTGCTTATTGGAAGATTACATTGTTACAAACACAATAACGTATTAGTTAATCATAAAGTATGAAACCTACCAATACGAGTTGAAACCCCTAGCTCCTCCCTGTGCAGTCATGTATACAACCTTCGCAGACGCAACCTCTATCAAAGCTCATATCTGCATTACCTTTACATAACATCACGTTTAATGAAAGGTACGTGTGACGTAGCTGCGTAGCGCGTAGGTCTACGACCGGCTATTGAACCCACAACGCCGCCGAATTCATACACCCGTCTGAACTCGCCTCACCCCGTCTCCAAAAACATAAAGTGTAATGCACCCAGACGTCAAGCTATTACATAAATAACTTTCATGCCTAACGAGACTTTTAATGAAAATGTTCTTTTGACAATTTTCGATTAAAAAGATCGTACTCTTCGGTATAATTTATGATTTTAAATCATAGTCTTTTACTTGTTTTATAGTATAAATAATAAATTTTAATTAATAAACTATAATCTCAATAACACATCACCGACTATTTAGATAATATTACATACTGTCGACGAAATTAATATTTAATTCAATGAACTCGATAAAATATCTAAACGATAAATTTCATAAACCATATCCGACAATGTGTATTGATAAAGTTATTCTATACCCAATAAAACTATTTAACGTCATGTTTGAAGCGGAACAAGATTTATTCGTCCGCTAAGAAAGTACGAGTTGGCAACACTCACAGTTTAACTTTATCCTCGACAATAACACTGAACTTGAATGTTTCGGATGTTACGAATGTTTTATGCCGGATAATACAACTTGTTTTCATTTTTATTTACTTTATTATAAATTTAAGCTAAAACTGTTGAAGGAAAAATTAATATTTAAAAAAAAATGTTGACTATTACTGAAAAAATAATCAAACAAACAAAATTATTGAAAAAGTTAACTGTAATTATAATAAATGTTTAAAATTACATCTATTACTTTCGATTGTTAAAATATTCATGTTTTTATAAGGAATAATTTCTTATATTAAATATCGATATAATTGTTCATCGAAATCCGAAGACACTAACATGTTAATTAATTATTTATTGTTAATTAACTAGCATACGGCTCTTATAAATACAATATAATTTTCTTGAAATTCCAATTCATTAGCAAACACAATAACAAGCCTTAACAAACATAATACTCCAATATGACATTGTTTCGAGCGAAACGTAGGATTCGAAGTTATCGATTTTGCGGTCTAATTGTTCATTTTTATCAAGGCAAGCCTGGGGCATGATAGATTATCCTTTGGCTTCCTTTTTCGTTTAGAGAGCGTCGACCGGCGGTGGGGGCGAGTGGGGGGTGCTGCACCGAACCAACGTCATTGCCCTGTCAACTGAACAATACTAAGCAGACTACGTTACGTACTATAGAAATAGGTGCTAAATAACGAGTTCGTCGAACCAACTTGCACTTCTAATCTGATAGTAATCGCTCTTTGCTTCATAATGGTCGACGTTAACGAAAGTATATTTGTTATATCTTTTTTACATTAAGTGTTTAAATAAAAAGAACGATTTTTAATTAAAAATACTGTTTTCTGAATATATTTTTATAAATTGTAGATATTTTCAAGTCATTGATATGATATTTTATTTATGAAAATAATTTCGATTTCGTCTTTTGTTTAGACACAATGGTTGATAGTCGGCTTCCCGAAACAAAGAATGTACATTTAATTTTGTTTAATAATACAATTATTACGTATACAAATCACTGTACAAAATTCTGCATATTGCATTTGGATAAACAAGCTAATTACATTAAAGCAATGAAGTAAAATATCGTTATAATTATTGAAATAGGGATTAATTCATAGAATTTAGAAATATCAGAAGCCATTTTATATTAACCATGCAATAAATTCATTTTATATATAACATTAGTTTTACGTTTAAAGCGATTGCACTTTTTCATCCCACTTATAAATTTACTTAGCATTTAATGACTGACATTACAAAGAAGAATCGCGCTCTGCTTCTAAATAAAACGCTTAATACAAACCGACAAACAATTAAATACGGAGTGACGAGTAATTAATTAAGGCTTTATGTTAATGTGGTTAACGAGTAGCAGCTGTGGGGTGTAATGAGGCAGCACGAAGCGTACTCATAATAATATAATGTCTAGACCGAGTGCATGCGTCACACCCTTTCTCACGCAACGAGCTTTGAAAATAACCGCATTTGCTATTACGTGTATCTTATCTAAGAAACCTACACGAAAACCAATGACAAATACTATGTATAAACATTATATCTATATTACAAATACTGTGTATTTATTTCGTTAACCAATGTATTCTTCTGAATATTTTTTAACTTTTTGTTTACATATGCAAAATAAATTATATATTATGTATATAAACATTATATATAACCAGTTATATATTTACGTACATACGTTTTATGTATATGATAAAAGACCTTAAAGAACCCATTGTTTGTACAAAAGTGTAGACAAAACCCCGTGCGTCATAACAAATTTCTGGAGCTCTAGCTTACTTCGGGCCCTCGGGAGGGGGCCGCCCACCTCCCCTATTTCCCACGCAACGACCTTTGCGCCTCGCCGATGCACTTTGACAGACTTTACTAATTCAATAGATGGACGCTCTAGATTATACTTTTCTTTGTTTAATGAAATCCTCAATATATTGCGCAATGCAGATAAATTTACAGAATATAATTCGCATAAAACTTGACTTTATCATTTGACGTTATTACATACTTATTTATATATAAAGATATGACTATACCTTTATATTTCATACTAAAAATGGTCTAAAATTTATTTCAATTGCATTATGTACTTGAGTAAAGTTATTTTCATCTCGTTCAATAAATTTATATAGATTTGATTAATATTTTAAATTGTTTCGTGTAACTATAAAAGCTACGAAACTAGTAGCATTTGACGACATATTAATTACCTTTTATTTTTCCCATCATGGTATTTTATTATTTTCTTTAAAGTTCTTTCTTTTCTGTAGTATTTAATACGTAGTTACACTACGTTGTGTGAGTCAAGTTTTTTATATACATTTTATTTATCTCATGTATAGGTACATGGAGAAGTTGTTGATGTGTGTAACAATGCATCATTTCGAATGCTTTGCGAATGAGAATTTATTTCTTGTTATTTTTTTTAACTTTCTTTGTCGACGATGTTAATTTAGCTATATCTATTAAACAAATATATATTCGGATTATTTATATTGTTTCATAATTTTATTAATAATATGTATTGTATGACTGTCGAAAATCGCCTTAACCATTACTATTAATTACGTGTTTTATGCACGTATGAGTGAATTTATGTAAGAGTGTGAGAGTGCAATTTTTATTTAAAAAAAACGAATTTCAGTAACACGCGAGTCTAGTAAGTAGGTACTTAAATATAAAACAAAATTGCTCATACTGAATCAGTAGTAATAAAAACACAATATTGATAATTATATTGTAGACGTAAAATGGAAAATACATAAAAGTAGCAAGAAATAAGCCACGGTCTTATTATAAAACCCTCCTAAAATTAATTCTATTAAATACCGTCTAAATAACTTCGGCTGTAATCTTCTTACACGTACTCGTACGTATCGGAAGATTTGAATCATTAGGACCCACATAGAAACGAGTAAGACGGGAATTTCGTCAGTGCAGCGTTTAAAAGCATTGAGGCACCAAACCATAAATGAAGGCTTGAACGACAGGCGGGCTGGGAGTGGGCTGGGGAGGCGAAGCTTGTTTTGGTCTGTTTGGCCCTGCGACGGGCTCCACAAAGACGTCGACCGATCCGCACACTAATTCAACAGAGATCGATAGTGCACCCAGCCAACGCGCCCTTTTACGCCCACAATATAATCGGGCGATAATTAAATCGCTTTATTTAGTTTGATTAAAATATGCATACTATTCAAATTTGTTTTTTATATTTATGGAATGTCAATTTGAAAATGGAATGGTATTTTTATTATTTGAATATATACAACAAGAAGAATAATAAGGCTCTAATTTTAAAGTCAATATATTGTGATTTACTTAAAATGATGCTGGATTCCATCTTTCGCATTGCATTAGCGTAGCATTCGTTGAATAAACTCCTAATTAAAATAACAAACGAAGCAACGAAAGTGTTTTACTCTAACAGATTCATTTCATGAGCGAAACTTCTGAACGACCTTCGGTGCAACTTTTCAATTTATTTTAAAGATGGCGCTTCTCAACGTCTTAAGAAATTTGCATAATACTTAATTTAGATGCTCTAAAGGATAGATAAAAAGACAGACTATATAAAAAATTTATAGAGATGGATATAAAATCGTACTTTTAGCGTTTAAGTAAATCGTATTTTTAAGCCATTATTATTTCAATTTTATGTTAGTAAATATGGTACCATAATACTTAAGTATTTATTAACGATACGATAATGAGAGTTAAGTTTTTTTATGAATGTAATATATAAAAGTTTGCAATAAGGATTTAATCGATAATTATTCTTAAAAGAAATTCCAAAAACTTCTTGTATTTCTATATACACTAAACTTCAACAGTTCATGAGCCGAGTATTGGCTCAGAAGTAATACAGAATGCAATAGCGTTAGGTTTCGAAATTGGAATCCACAACAAAGGGACGTCAAAGAAACTAGTAAGTGCACGCGGCATAAAGACCGACGTTGCAGCGCACTAGTGAGGAGCCTCGTGCGTCCATTTCCCCCCTTAGGGGGGCGCCGAAAGTGAGGGGGTGTCTCACTCACACCCGAAGATGCATCGAGTTTCTGGCCGAAACCGCACCGCCCCTTGTAATGAGTTTGCACCTTTATGCATTCTGCCAATTAAGTACTATTTCTCTTTGTACAATATTAAATCGACACCAACTAATTAGTGTTGTAAAACCTCCGGTGAATTATTTGGGAGCTTTAAAACTTGGTAATTTAAAACAAGGGTTTGGTTAAATTAGTTTTTTTTTTATGAACAGAGAACTCTTTACACAAAAATAAATAAAGTTAATAAAAAACAACCGTGACCAGAGACCAATGACCCTATACGAGTATCTATCATTATTTGTCCCGAGTATTTATTACAGCGTTGACCCAATGTTTCCGTAATATAATCGAAAAACGTACTGCAATACTGTAAATTAGTTTAGCCTTGAACTTTTACTTTTAGAACCAACTTTGTACAATAGAGAATTAAACTAATCACGAAATGTTAAGGCTCTGAATACTAAAACATTAAATTTTATTACCTTGTGTTAAATTTTTGTACACCGTGTCTAGAAGCGTTGTAGATGCCAAGCACATACAAGGTATCCTGAAAGCCTGCACCTATGATGTATTTGCTCGAAATACCTGCCTGTACAATGCAGTCACGACATGCCCGTGCACCGATAAATCGCATTATGGCCCACGTGCAGGGAATACATTTTTAATCTTGTTTCCTTTATATTAACCAGCTAAGAAAAGCTGGTAGACAGCAGTTTGATGGCAAATTGATCGAAACTATCAGATATTTTGGGAATCAGGAGCAGCTAATTTATTTACAAAAAAAAATCTAATATTATGAAACCCGTTATCCAAAAAGAACAACTACCACTGAGCAAAAGCATAGCGAGCATTCTCAAAGTCAGTAAAAGTGCTAGTAAACATTTACAGAGAGTACAATAGCGTTGCCAAAAAAGCAAACAGGACCGCGGAAATGTTAATAACGCTTGTGCTACCATCCATAGCTCTTTTCATTCGGTACGAGGCGTGCATGCTGTGTCAAAGCACGTAATTAGTATTTAGGAAGGTGGTAAGAAAGGCGAGGTCGTGGGCCAGACGTCGGGTATCGATCCAGCGACCTGCCCCACGCTCTGCCACCCCCACTGTGGGAGTCGGGAGCCACGCACATCGAGCCACCAATTGACACACTTAAGGTAATACTTGGCACTTACGACGTTGCCTTCTTTGCAGTTAACCAAACGACGCTCGTTGCTCTCTAAGCTTAGTTTTGTAACACCCACATTACCCCAACGCAATCCACCCCGATTACATAACCCTATATACTTAGCTATATACATATTATATACAATATGAAAAGTAAATAAACGAATTTTATTATTCAATAAATTTTTTAGTTGTGTATTTTCAAATAGCAGGTACAACGCTGGCAGAAATAGCAGAAAGTTGCAAAAGCTCGACCCAGTTGGCTTTGAGCCCGCCTGTAGGTCGTACCAACATACGTAGAAATAAATGCATTACTTAACCTTGAAATTGTTCCAATCAAATAACTTTCTTATTAAGTTTGGATAAGACAATGTTACAAAAGGAAACAAGGTGAAAACATTATTTTATAGCAGGTAAGAACTTGGTTAAGAAAATATTTTAGTAATAAATTAACGCGAACGAAATTATCTAAATCTAAAACCGCAGAAACCTTATTTAACTTCACAAAGGGAGAAACCGTTTCATAATTTTAAAGATAGGTTAGTCAATAAAGGAATATGTTTTATCTTTGCGAGTTTGTGAACTGACGACACAAATATATTAAAAAATATGAAAGGTAATTTTGACTTAACTTTTGGTGCATCCATTCGGATAATACATTTGGTTCCTGTAATTGTTATTTATTTCCACAAATAATAGACAACCTTTAAAGTAAATATCTAATTTCCTTTAACAATGCACTGGCTACAATTTTAATTATTAAGCTCCGAACAAACTTGGTCTTCTTATATAAAGACAATTTCCGGAAAAGGAATTAGAAGGGAAAATAAGCAGAGCACGCAGATTGTCCGAGGCAACGTCGCGTTGCACTTTGGGAGCTCTTGGGACGGGTTATACTGGGTGAGGGGAGTGGGTGGTGTAAAATCACCCGCAATCATTTATACCCGAACTGCCTGTAGAATTACTAGCTGTCACTAAATTCTCGAAAATTCGCCGAAGCTGCAAACATTGCTTCACTTCTACTGAGCTGTTTCTACAAACTGTATTAAGCACAGCAATGTATATGTTTCATGGCACCGTTACCTTCAAATGTAGACTCAAATACAACAAGACAAGTGTGCTGCACATTTCGCTTCTGTATAATATATTGTAGAACACTCCCTATCGTAGGGTGTGTCATGTACGTTAGGACGATAATAATTAATTATTATATTTAAGACAATGTAATGTTTTTCTAAATACATAATAGGAAACTAAATATATAAACCAAAAAGCATTACAAATACAAAGTTATATTATAAATAGTAACAGTTATAATTATTATTGTGTATTTTGGAAGTAACGCCTTTTTCAAGTAATCTTTTGAAGTCCCTTTCAAACAGCTTGAAATTAAAAAAAAAATTAAAAAATCTTATTCTATTAAATAATTATAAAAACTTTAAATAAACATGTAAACAAAGGAAATATATATACCTAGGGTATATTTTTGTTTACATTTAAAACATAATAGAACTAAAATAATATATTTAATAATAGCTATAAAATACCGATTCAATTCGGTTGAACCGAAATTCAATTAGCAGTGTAAGAGACGGTGCACTAGTTATATGATGCTACGCCACGTGAGATGCGACGCTATTCGTGTCAGGAGCTTGTATCCGTGACCCAGTTGCGAACGCCCCCTTCCCTTCCCGGACCCCGCCACTACCGTATATTTTGGTCTAGGTTATGTCATTCCTCTTTATAGCACTGTGCTTCTTTTTGGTAGGGCAAATCGTAAGATTCATATAAAATATAGACTGTTTGACTTAATCTTCTCCGAAAAACATTCCCTGCCTTGGAAATAAACGTTAATAGTTAAAAACATAGGTAGTATAATATAAAATAATTAACAAAAGTTTTAAAATAAATGCTAACGCTTGCCATATTGAATTTCTGATGACGTCATATACCCTGAAAAAATAAATCCAACAAGATCATCGATCAGGTTTTGGATTAACCGCCCTTTACTTTGCTATAGCTGAATAAGTAGAAAGGGAAAGTAATATAATATCATACTTAATTACTTCATTTAAAAGAAGAACCGCTGTTTGTTTTTATCCTTATAAAATTCGCACATATGAGACAAACTTATTTGAAATTGTTAATTATCAATTCCGACGAGTAACGTTAATTATCTAATTAAATATATTTTTAATTTAATCGATAATCTAAGTATAAAAACTTTACCAGAACTTAAGAATCGAATCTTAAATCCCATTTAATGCGTATCTATAAGAACTTTCGAAATTAATATTTGCAGTATTTTTATGTAAAGTATGCTTTTCTTCAAACATATGTAATTATTTAATGACTATGATGTCATTATCGGGTCCAGAGCGTAATGTATTTACTAGACTTAAAATTATAGACCTCAGGCATCAAAACCTCATCAACATCAAACCCAAGGTGTTTGATATGTATTCAAGTACCTGAAGAGTCGACATTTTCCATTTTAATTGCTTCATTAGAGAACTATCAATAAAGAAAAAAATAATTATACAATCGAAGCCTTTTTGATTATATTATTAAAACAAATGTATCTTATAAGATGAGAGATGATTATATACTTTTTATAAGAATTTATTGAAGCAATTTAAAATGATTTTAGAAATGTTAATTTATTTTTAAATTAATTCATAACTTTCGAAAACATCGACGCAATTCTCACACTGAAAACTACTTAGCAACGTAAGCCATAATTAAGCGCAACAAATTAAGCAAACATGCATACGTAAATAGCGCTCGCATGGGTTTCAGTCGAAGCCCCTTGAGGAGGCGATTTTTCCGAGATTATTGTATGCGCACGGTAGCGGTTCAAATTAGCATGAGTAATGAGCGGTTCGCGCTGACGGTGTCACGATTGCCTCTAATTGCAATATCTAATTAAATGGAATATCGTTATAATCGCACGGTGTATTCTTCAGCTCAAATGGAAAATTAGACGCATCGACGCGATTTCTTATTTTAATTAGTTTAAATAAACAATCTACAGCTGGTTGTTATTAGAGAAATCGAGGTCTAATTACTTCCCTTTCTTAAATATATTTAAATATTATATACTAGCATAATTAATATGCAATGCAAAAAAATACTTTGTCTTTAATAGACCTGTGTAGAGCATAATATTAAATCAATTTTGGATTCGAATTACATGTAGGTATACGTTACGTAGGTATTTCGATTCCATTTACGTTTAATCTTTTGTGAAAATAAAGGACGACTTCTTTATATTCACAGATGATATCGTACATAAAATACGTCGATAATACCGAAGATCGCAGCTTATAACCGGGTACCACTGACTTTCAAAGGACATTGCGTTTATAATCAAATTCATTTTGTTGCAGCATGTCATACATGTATATGACATGTAATGTTGTAGTATGTTCCTTCGTTAATCTAGACGCTAGTAGCTAAATATAAGACTGCAGAGTTCAAACCCAACTTTGGTCTAAGGTTGGTTTCGATCAAAAAATCTCAGGAGCTAAATCTTCGCGTGCCTTGAAATGCGCGTAAAGCCGTTGGTAGTCCATCTGAACACTTTCCGGTCGTGTCAGATTTATTGTCCTATTGAATTAAGAGAGTGCAACTGGGTTACCCCACACTTTTACAATAATAACTGTGCAGTTGGCTAGTTTCTTGAGGTTTGCAGCCGAGGCAGAAGTCATCCTCATAGCGATGAGACAATTACCGACTAAAATGATACTCGTAAAATCAAAAGTGCCAACTATCAACAGTTTCAGACTTCTTCTATTGCTTTACTAAAATTGGTTTTCTTATATGATGTTGATGTTTTATAACTATTATTATTGTACGTATAAATATTAAAAGCCCAGCAGAGTCTAGAAAATGTAAATCTAACCGAAGCGGGTTCAACCCCGGGCAAGCTCTACTTACTTCTCATGTACTTAATTTGTGTATAATTATTCATATCGTGCCCGGCGATAAAAAAACCATTGTGAGGAAACTTGCATGTTTTAGATTTAATCCTGTGTCTACCAACCCGCATTGGACAGGCATGGAATACTACCCTTCAAGAGTCCTTCGCTCGAGAAAAGTACATTTACGGTCGGTTATATCAAAATATATTGAGTCTGTACGTTTATCAGTTATATTATGGATACTAATCTTAACTAATATTATAAATAGAGAAGTAAATCTCTTTGTCTGTCTGTCTGTTACTCTTTCACAGACAAAGTACTAAATAAAATTTGATAAAATTTTATATAATGCAAACTTTAACTCCAAGGTAGGACATAGGCTTTACCATAAACACAGGCTCCTTTTTATAAAAACGACGAAGCCGCGAGCGACAACTAGTATTATGTAAATAGTCGTAACGTGTAAAAAACCTTCATTTGTTAAGCTATGTTTTTACAACCATTAATTATCATTAATTAATCACGGTCCCACGATAACCCAAAAGCATTCGAAACACTTTTTACATCATTTATAACATGGTTAATATTACATAGAGCACTCATGACTATAAGCAGCGGTGGGCCATTTTCCAATCTGCAAATAATAAAAACATATAAAAATAATAAAAAACGAACTGCTTTCCTTATCACTCTTTGAAATTTATATACAAGCTTGAACTTGTATGAGCCTTCCATCTTCAATCAAGGCGAAATACTTTAATATAACTTAGGCATTAGCATAAAATAAAATACAGAGTTTTTATAAATTTTATATAATTATTTACCCGCGCGAAATTTATAAAACATCAACTTCCAAACCCCGTTTTACTCCTTAGGGATGGAGTTTCGTAAAATCGGTTTCTAGCGGATGTCTACACCTATAAGCAACCTACCTGCCAAATTTCAAGTTTGTAGATGTTATAGTTTCTGAAATTTCGTGATTAATCTGTAAGTCGTATTTTGGTTATATATATATATATATATAATATATAGATTTACATAATCAAATAGTGAAATATGCCCAATTATAAAAAATAATAATTAATTGTATAAAATTTTCAAATTTAATGTCACACAGAATACTAATAGCTGAATTAAGGCCAAGAAACCTGAGTTAAATATCTAACACAGCAACAGAACATTAAGATAAAAACTAAAATTTAAATTCTACAATAGCAAATAATATTATAAATTCGGAAGTGAATTTGTAACGCTTTCAGGTTTTAATTACTCAACCGATGATAATGAAATTTCGTACAAACGTTTTCAATGATACCGAAAATATAGGGTAATTAACACCTAATCACGCGGGCGAAGCTGAGAGCGGAAATTAATCAATTAATTAATAAAATAAAAAAAGCTTACTTAACCTGGCTTACCTACTTTAGCGTCGTTTCTCTTCGTCGTTTTTCTCGTTTACACTATATATAATCATTAAAAACGATTTTAGTTTAAAATAATATTTTTATTGATATTACTGAGGTGTGTCAAACATTATAACGGCTTAAATTACGAATAGTTACAAATCTACCCCGAAGTAGATACGAAATAAACAGGTAATTACTTTTATTAGAAAATATAAAAACACTGTGTCTCACACAAATTACTACAAAACACGTAAATATCACGTATTTTATTTACTTTATATCGATTAAGAAACATACTTACATAATATTCAAAAAAATTGACTTATGAATATCATTAAATTTATTTACATAATATATATGATCAACATAATCTCTATTAAAACTATTGTCCTTAATTCATACGTAGATTTCACTTAAAAATACAATGATAAAACAATTTCAGTCTGTTAAGGTCCATGTAACTTACTCAATACTGACTCTATATCAATATTCTGTATGTTGGCTGAGTTTAATAAGTACTGAGTATCAGGTTTTGTTTTTTTGTTTAGCGACTCATCGGAGGCCCCACTTTGTGCTCTTTTCCTTTTTTTCGTTTCTGATTTTTCTTTCACTTCTATATTTTCAACTTCTAGAACTATTTCAGTTACTGTTGTTTCATAAACAGTATCTTTATTAATTTCACTTTTCAAAGGTGTATCTATACTAGTCAATGTTGAATCAAATATTTCAAAACACTGTGCTCTTCGATCTTTCATTGGTGTATACAAATTATCTATATTAGATATTGAACTTACTGCTGCTTCTGTTTCGTTCTTGCTATAATCTGTAATTGGTTCGATCAAATTTTCTTCATATAAGTCTTTAAAAGGAGTCGCTCTAAGCCTTATTGATACTCCATCCTCTATGCATACTTCCATAGAAAATGTATCTTTCAATTTTGAAATGTCAACTCTAGGTACAAAGCTTGACTTGTCAAATTCGCATGTAACAAAATTCTTGCACTCTTCATAACATTCGTGAATCGAAAGTTCTACTTCTTCCTCATCAACTTCATCTTGTACTATTTGCAAATTATTTGTAATACTGCCATCAGATTCGACCTTATCACTAATACTTTGAGGAACCTCAATTTTACTTAAACCTGTGATGTCACTCGTAGACTGTACTGCAGTGTCTTGAACAGGGGTCGCATCGAGCAAATCACGCTCGATTATTTTTGCAGTCTCAAAATCAAAACCTCTTCTCACTAAATCGATGTGCAAACTTCCTTCATTTTCAGAAAACTGCTTTTCTAGCACTGACTTTTCAATGTATTCTTTTATTTTACTAATGTCATCATTATCAGCATTAGATACTGATTGATTTTCCTTATACTTAGCGTCTTGAGAACCATCATCAGACCACCGAAGAGGCTGTTGCTCAGTATCAGAATCCTGAGGACAATACGCGCTAGCAACTCCAGTTAGTTTCTCCGTATTTTTTGATAAATCAGAAAAATTTGGATTAGGATTGTCTGAATTAAAAGATTTTGTGCAATGTAGTTTTCTAGGCGTTGATGATTTTCTTCGTGACTTTGTAGGAACAGCAGTAAGAACAGGTACAACAGTCGTATTTTTTTCTTTACTAGTTGTTCGTTTCCTTGACAATGATTTTGCAGAAAGCGTATGAAATAAGTCTGCAGTTTTTTTCTTTCCCTTATTCGGCGTTTCTTTAACTGGTGTTTTTCGAAATGCTTTTATTTTAATATACTTCTTGGGCGTTTCTTTTTTTAAAGGTGATTTAGGTATATTTGTAATAAACTTTTTACCGTCAGTTTTACTTTTAGCCTTTAATCGATTACGTGGCTCTATTGATTTGTCAGCTTTCCTTTCCCGTAAACTTGTATTGCTCGTCTCACTTGACACAGAAGCGACATCCTGATTTTCAAGATCCTTGGTTCTTGCCGTAATATTAGGACTTTTATAAGATACATTTTTAGTGCACTTCCGTTGTGGCCGACTAGATTTTTGGGATTTCTCTTTGGCTTCAACCTTTTTTACTTTAGGTTTTTCATGTACAATTTTAATTGGTTCTTGAACTACAGTAACAGCGCACTCTAATAATTCTGGTGCTGGAATATAATCTTGATCGTCTGGTTTGTAATATGAACCTCCACTAGAATAATCAGTAAGACGGGACGAATATGAGGATGGAGTTGCTTGTACTGGTTTAGGCGTAGCTAAAAATCGTGGTGTTGGTATGTTCATAATTTTAATATCTGAAATGGGGTCGTCAGGTAAATCGGCGCCTAAAAACTTAGGAGTTTCCATTTGAATATCATACAATACTTGTTTATAAGGTGTCTCTAAAAGATCAGATATGTTGAGTTTGGCTCCGATTACATTTTGTAATGAAAGTCTTTCCGTTTCTGGTGTATCGACCCTTTCATCGCTGTAATTATGTTTTCCTATATCTGCTAGATTATCTGCTGGATTATCTGCTAGATTTTCTGCATTCTCCTTTGGTTCCATAGTGCTCCAATCTGATTCTCTTATTATATTGACTGTTGGATTCATGGGGAAATCTGAAGCTTTTTGGTCTGTAGGCTTTTTGTCTTCTGTGGGGTCTAAAACAATATCAGCAGATTTTATCTTTTTCTTGGATTTTTTCGTTTTAGGTGTCAACTTTTTTTTACTATTTCTATTAGAGAGTTTATCCGTTTCTGGAGTCTCTTGAACATTCTCGTCTTTCGATGAAACCTTTTTTTTATTGATTTTGGTTTTCTCGGGTTTCAATTTTGCTTTAATTACAGCTTCGTCGTCATTTTTCACGGCAAGAGCGCGTAATTCGGCATCCCAATTTCTTTTTTTAATTTTTATACTACTTGGGTTTGTTGGAAGGTTCGTAATTGAAGTATTGGAATCAGCCTTCTGAATTATTATTTTATCGTTATTGACGACATTATCTTCAAGTGGTAAGTCATTATTTTCATCATTGACTATTTCGCCTGATATAATTTTATTTGTATCTTGTTCATTAATAGTTTCATGTAATATTCTTCTAGGTGTTGTGAAATCTAAAACTCTAACGTGTGAAGTTCTTCGCGGAGTAGATGAAGACTTTCTCGTTGGAGGTAAAACATGAGGTGTACTGGTCTTGTTAGAAACTGTAAGATTTGTGTCTTTTGGAACAGAGCTATGTGTGACATCTATTGGCTGCACTGAACTCATTTCCGGTGCCACTCTTGAAGGATCTTGTTGTATTAGTTCGTCTATTGTTTCAGAATTAGGTGCAGTATTATTAGAAACAGTATCTATCATAAGGGGACCTAACATCCGAGCTGTTGTTGTAGTGGTTGTTTCTACTGTATTTACACTTTGGACTGTTGAACTTTTGGCTATTGTTGGATTCTGCGAAGCATCTGTAATAAAACATATTACACTTAACATTTAGCAGTACAATTATTAAATCACGCTTATTTTATTACTATTACCTGATGCTGGGACTAAAATTATAGTAGGCATTGCCATGATTTCATCTTTAGTGTAGCTGAAGTTTGTTCCTTGTTGTGGTTTGTGCTTATACGCCGGAGTACCATTTATAAGAATTGTCTGCATTTGAAACAAAGGTGTTGATGTAACAGGCTTTATCGGAGGAGCCTTTTTATTATTATTGCTTTTAAAGCTTTTGCCTACTTTGACATCTGAGAGAATTTTGATTTTTGGATCATCAATTTTCTGTTTAGAGAGACTTTTTATTTTAGGTAATTCACTTTTCGGTGTTTTTGTTGAGTCATTAGTATTACTCGCTTGAACATGTTGTGAATTAGAAGTTGCTACTTTTAGTAAGAATTGCGCTTTTGGTGGGCCTTTAATATGTGTTATTTGGCTTATGTTTACTTTATTTTCTATTCTTGCATTGTTCCTAAAAATTCAAGAAAAAAAATGGTATTAATATCTCGTAGATTCTATGCCAGACAGTTGATTTAAAATATGCAGATCATTAGTGATATGTTCGGTCTAAGGCAAAATTTTATAATACTATAAATAATTGTACTCAATCGAAAAACCACTTTTACAGGTAAAGAAAAATTGATATTCAAAAAGAAACATCAGAGAACCACAAGTTACTGAGAAAAATTCATTTGTAACTTACTGTGTACTGTTAAAGTTTTCTGAAGTACTTGAATCGGGAACAATTGATTTTTCCTTATCGTTGCTCTCTGTAAACAACATTGAATATCAAATATGTATGTATAAATATAGAATTATTTAAATTTAGAATAAAGATATCATCATAAATTTATACGCACCATTTACTCCTGTTGCAAATTCTTGGAAAGTACCAGCATTAGGTATTGTTCTGTTGGTACAATCTTGAGAACTACTTCCCCTTGGGAGTGAAGAATTATTGTTGCTACAAACTAAATTTAATATATTATTAAACTCTTCAATTTTTTGTTTTGACTCATCTGACTTCTGGAAAAATAATAAAATTAATTGTTATTTTTAAAAATATTTTTTTTTGCTTTCCTCTTGTACAAAATTCATAGATAATACAGGTATTTTTTTCACTTACAGTTATTTTTATTTTAAATTAGATTTTTCATTATCATTATTTATTTTGCAGTTATGATAAAATATATAAGTACTTGCTAATTAAATATTGCAGTTGCAATGTGATTATGATAGTTTATATTCAAAATCTACACACATGTATTGGCTTCTGGAAACCACACTGGAGTACTTAGCTTTTAACTACTAGTCCAGACTGGACTACTAGTTAAAAATTAAGTAACAGCAAGAAAATATTGCCATAAAACTTCTTTCCATTTAAGGAGTAGGTAGAACTTATCAAATCACACAGTTCCAATGCAGTTAACATACATACACATCTGGCAGAATTCCACCTGACACATGTAATTCCTTACAATGTTTTCCTTCATCATCAAGTGCAATAATTCAATAATCATAATCACAAAAAAACTCAACAATGTTTGATCTGGTTTGAACACACAATCCATCTCGGCCATCTAGGCTTCTTCTTCTAAATACATATATGTATCCATTATTATACTTACAGAGATGATATCCTGTGTATTGAAATTTATAGAAGTATTATTATCTTGCGGTGGTACTGAAGGCAGTTGTGGATCATGACTTGTACTACTTAAAGTATTAGTGTCCCAACTTTTTAAATTGACATCAGTTACTTGTTCAGTAGAGCTAGTTTGTGATGGTGCAGTTTCTATGGCCGAATCCCTGGTAACTTTCTTTTTCTTAACTGAATTACCTGGAAAAGTACACA
This sequence comes from Vanessa atalanta, assembly GCF_905147765.1. Taxonomy (NCBI): domain Eukaryota; kingdom Metazoa; phylum Arthropoda; class Insecta; order Lepidoptera; family Nymphalidae; genus Vanessa; species Vanessa atalanta. The sequence goes on from NC_061877.1 coordinate 4,643,078, forward strand.
TGTTTAAAACATTTATTGAAAACTGTATAAAAATATTTAATTGATGTAATTAGAAAAGACAATAAGTTGAGCCATAAAATGAATAGGCAACCCTGAAATACTTTATTATTATTTTCTATACATTAAATTGTGATGATAGTTTAAAACCTCATGTTTTAATGACCATTACAAAAATAATGACAAAAATATGTGAGCTTTAGATAATGCCTGATTTAATATTAGCTGTAAACTACGTATAATCCACTTTAGGCAACCCTAATTTAAACTTATCTGATAATTATAATGATTATCTACGATTACTATGTCTATTTAATTAATGATTTATGAAGTCTATGCAGGTTCAGTTTTAACAAAAAAAAATTGTATAACTTGAATCTACTTGATTTACCCTTAAAAAATTTCCAGAATCTTTTTTTTATATTTAAAAATAATTAAAGATTAGTAATATTGAGATGAAAATTAACTATTAAACATTCATAAATCATCAATTTTACATCAAGCTCTTAGAGTCACAAAACATTAATAATATGAACAAAAAATATAATTGCTCAATTCTGGTAGGTTTGAATGATTCAGTGATGTTATGGAACTTTGTAACCATAATTATTTGTTATCATAATTGTTTTGCATAGAAATTAGAGAGAGTTGGCTTAAGAACCCAAATTTTGTTGCAGATTATTGTAAAATTTACAATAAGCAACATTCATACAAACAAACATCAAAATCTGTAAATCCTGCAACAATTTTTTATATTGGAGTCGCCATTTATAAAAATCAACATTGTATTATTTTATTATTATATAATGGTTATAATATGCTGACTATCCTAAAGATACGCATTAAGGTGATAAATGGTATGTGATGCATAATACCTATAAAATACTGTGATTTGTTTATGTCATAGTACTTAAAACATGCAGAAAACGAGTTTTATTGTATCTATTTTCATAATTCAATTTTAAGTAAACCTTAATGGTAATTTTTAATGGAAGAAAGTTCTAGTTAACTTTCTATTGAATAATTGAACATTGATGCATAAGCCCAGTTTTTACTGCAGTATGATACTGCAGGATATAAGCTTACACAAAAACAATACACTAATTTATACTTTATTTTACTTTAAAAATAAAGACATTTTTGTGCATAATTTTGATATTTGTTAAAACTGGACAATTTTCAAATACAGTTTTATATTTATATAACATTAAGTGCATTTTTTTATAACCTTAATAATAAATTATATAAGACAAAATCAGACTTGTCATCTATTCACTCAAGAATATTTTAACCAGCCCAAATAGATAAAAGAATAACAACTTGAGTGGTTCAAGTTACATACCATAAACAAGTCTAATTTATTTCTAATATAATATAATAGACTTAGTGCAAATGCACTTAGTGATTTATCACGAATAAGGCCACAGAAAGATTCAACTAACCTAACTTTAAAGAATGGTTTCAATAATTGTAATTTTTGATAAATTAGTTGATTAAAAATAACAGGTGTGTAAAGAAATTAAATATCTAGGACAAATGGCTTATGCATACATAAACATATCAAAGTTTTGAAGATAGCATAAAAATCTTAAGTCAAATTCAATTAATGTATATGATAAATTTTGAAATCACATTTGCAAAAAAAGGAACATATCTAAGAAACATTAAGTATATTCCAATTTGATTCTTAAGAAGTATGTCAATTCATAATATGGATTAAGGATTAACAAATTTTTATAACTCAATGGTTGAACTGAACTGAACTGAATGAATTGAAACAAAGTAAATATAACATTTATTTGACTTAGTTATTAGCAATAATTTTAATACATTAAACTACTTCACTTATGGCAAATCACTTCATGATTAAGATAATGAAATGTATACTATGAGGTTTTAAACAATGGTATAGAAAACAGCAAATAATATATAGGTATACTCAATACTAATATAATTAAATTATGAAAATATAATATAATGCATGAATATGTTTAATCTTACCAGGCAAATCTGATAATGCTGTTGTTTCTATTGAACTCTCTAAAGTAGATGCCTCTATTTGACTAGCAGGGTGTATCATAGATACGGGTTTAGGAGATTTCTCTTTGCACATACAGCTTTCCCAACTCAATGAATCGCAAACATCACAAACATTGCTTCTTGTGTTTGAAGTATATTTGCTTGAACTGGAAAATAGTATTTTTATAAATAAATATATATATATTAGATATAATGATCTGTTACTGTTTATTTTTATTTAAGAATATAAATGAAAAATTAAATAATTATACCTTATCTTATCTACATTTAATTCCTGTGCTTGTAGTCTGTTTAAATCTATATAACTAACAAGAAACTTTACAATTTCTAACAGATTAGAACATTGAAATAATTTCTTTCTTAACAAAAAGGGCTTACATGTTTCCACTGAAATAGAAAAAAAAAATAGTTGATGTATTTGTGTAAGTAAAATCATAACAATACAATTTAGTTGTTATTCAATAATGAAAAATAGTGAAAATGGCTATTAATCGTAATCTCATATTCTGTATAAAAATTACTTTTGCTTATAACATTGGTTCACATATAATCTCTTTAACAATGTAATTAATCACATTAACCAATTGAAACTAGTAGGATATTACAAACTGTAGTTATAAATTATTATACCATATATTTTAATTGCCCTATATTCGGCTAGAATATTCCTAAGTGATGTCATAAAGATTCTGTCATATTCATTTCTAAGGGCATCTAGATATGGGCTAGCCAGTAAAAACTCATCATAAGCCGTCATCAACTGTTCTTCGGCAAGATACCCTGAAATCCAAAACGAAAATTAGAATGAGAATCCAGCAACAACAAATTCCGTTACATGACGGTTTTCGCGCTCCCGCCAAATAAAAACAACTTACCTAAAACGAGTTTCGCCAAATCTTGTGACGGAAACGGTGGAATAGCCATTTTTCCGTTAGTAACAATTGTAATCTAATTAATAATGCATGTTATTCAATATTTTAATTCCAGAGTTTAATTATAACACAAAAGTTCATTTTTGAAAATCCAAACAAACACTATGAAACCACGCACAACTGAACGTCAAATGACATTTGGGTTTTGTTTAACAGATCATTTTCATTCATTTTCACAGAAAATAAAAGCACAAGAAGTATAATGCATTCATGAATCAATATTTTGATTATTATAATAGCTACTTTCACAGTTCATATCTTTTTATTTTAGACCACCTAAATTATTGATCACTATCCGAGTTTGTGTTAGTTATTAAAGGCTCTTAAAATCTTTTAATTAAACTTTGTGAATTTAAATTTACAGGTCTGCGACAAATTTAATAAATTCTCGATAACCATTTTCCAATTTAATTTTTCTGTTGAACATTAATAAGAAAGGACCGAATACGTTTTTCAGAAAATAAATAATTTATAAACTATAAGCACTTAAAAACCAGATTATAAATAGTGCAAAATGTTCAACAAAATATTTAGAAATTAACATATAAAGTTTATATACAGATTTTCATTTTATTGAGTGACCTGAATTTATATAGTAGTAAATTATAAAGTCTTCATTCATTCTTCATTCTATCATGGCGGTTATTCCTTTCGTCATCTACTTTGTCATAATTTATATTTGAAGTTTTCTAGCGTTTATTTGTGTTTTTTAAAAGCTTTGTTATTGTAACAAGATTTTTATCTGTTTATCATTACTTCAATCATTTAAAACAATGAGTTCTGCAACTTCAACTGCTCTATTTGCTTGTTCTCGTTGTTTCTCAAGACATCCATTTGAAGAATTATCTCCTGGAGAACAACTTTGCAAGGTAATAAACCTTATTTAAAGATTAATTCATATGACCCTCATTGATAATATTTATTTATGAATATAAAGGTTGTTTTTCATAAAACAAGTTCTCATGTACTACGTTTACTGTTTTACTGACGTCAAATGTGACGCTGTAATTTTCTGGGTATTTCAGGAATGTCGTGGCTCTTTCCCGGTCGTCAAGTGTACGTATTGCCGTTCTGAGTTTCAACAAACAAGGTCAGTGCCATATGCCAAATCATGTGATAAGCTATTTCAAATGCATATGTAAATATTAGTCAAAAAGTCATCTTAAAATTTGAAAACATTATTCAAGTTAGCAGAAACTTTCATTAATAAGTCTTTATACTTAACAATTAACTTAACACCTTGAAGGAAAAACATTTAAAGTACCAGTCTATATTGGTTTTGAAATTAATGTGTTCAATATAATAAAACTGGTTAATAGTTACTGTTTCATATGTATATGCTTTGGTATGTTTGAGATAAAAAAATATGTTGACACATTTACCTTTATTTTGAATTTCAGTAAATCAAATACTTCTTCAATTTGTAAAAAATGTGAGGCTAATGTTAAAGCTTATGGCAAACCGACAGCATGTGAATATTGCAACATTATAGCTGCTTTTATAGGTATGTAAATAGAAACAAGTCATTACAATTTTTACATAATACTATATTTCTATTATTATAACAAACTCCTAATTTCGATTTTGTAACCTTTTTATAATCATACATTACCAAATAAACAACTTTGAATATGACATTACCATAATAACAAATTCAAATCTTAAAGGAATAAAGTACAATTTTGAGTAAAAAGTAAACCACAATATGCCATTTTAAAAATGTGTTTTAAAAAGGTCTCTAAAATGGCATAACATTATTATCAATAACAATATGCAATATTGTATGTATATATAAAATAATATATAAATAAATCTATAAAAATATCGACATCTGTTGTTTATTTCTATTCGGTTTAATTCAGTAAGGGCTATTCATATTGACCCTATTAGTACCAGGCCACAAACAATAAAATTCTTCGAAACTTTTTTTTTATTTTTATGGTTGAAGCAATGAGTATATTAATTATTATATTATACTATTTAATGATCTTTTACTTTGACTCTAGGCAATAAATGCCAGCGATGTGCTAATTCGGAACGCAAGTATGGACCTGCTGTTACTTGTGAGCAGTGCAAACAGCGATGTGCTTTTGATCGACATGATGATAACAAAAAGGTTTCATATCTTATCTTAAAATAGATATTTGCTTTGTATAAGATTATTGCTTATTATTAAAATTTCTCTTTTCAAGATTAATTAAAGGACAGTGTATAATTAACAATATTTAAGTGCTTCCAGGTTGATGGCAAGTTGCTGTGCTGGTTGTGTACCCAGTCATTGAAGAGGGCTTTGGCTCGAACCAAGCAACATCTATCTGCTATTGATAAACATAAGCATCGCTCACACAAGTTAGTTAATATATTTTTATATATGTTAATGAATAAAATGGAAATAAACCGACATGTCTTATGTCCTAAGGTCGAAAAGCAGTCACAAAGATAAACGTAAATCCGACATGATGAAATCAATGAACTCTGGTGATCTCTCTCTTAGTGATTCGCAGCCCATGGAAAAGAAGTCAAAGCTAAATCCACTGCAAGGTTTGTTTGATTTATTTCTTAACAAATATATTGTCAATAGCACCCTTATATGGATTTCTTATAACTTATCTGAATTATTAATCCATTGAGATTTTAATACAATTACAATTTATACTAATAATATTTTGTGTTTGAGTCTATGGTCAATTTTATTTCAAGATTGGTCAAAATTACCAGTATGGTAAGTATTCACCATCACGCCTAGACACTGTCATTGTAAGATATATAAAATAATTCTTAAGTCGTAGTGCAAATGAGCCTTCAGTCACGTAACCTAAGTTGTTGTAAAAGATTGTATTTATTTTGGCTCACTCACTCTATAATCCAGGTGTAATATAAAGTACCTGGTTATCAGTGATAAGCTCTTAAATGTTGTTATACTATTATATTCTGTTGAATTGTTCAACCTTTGCCATTGTTTTACAAACAAAGCATTGCGAACGGATTTTTGTCTGGGTTTTTGCGAAATAATAGACATAGGCATTCTTGTATGTTTGTGCTTGATCAGCACCTTAATTTTACATAGAATCATACTACAAAAAATATCTAAATAAATAATAAAATAAGGTACTTGTTAAATAATAATAGTATGTTTTTTTAATGCTATGTACATCATAATAGTGATCATCAATATAGTGAACATTTGCCAAAAATTTATTTATCAATTTTTTAAACATGGATTTTAATTTTTAAATTAAGTTATAAATGTATAAAATTCTTCTTATTCTTATTCTTCTTTATTGTTTTTTAAATGCATAATCATTTTCAGATTTTATTATTTTTTAGCATTATGATTTTTATTTATTTTTTATTAAAACCAGTTTCTCCTTATAGATATGTACTGTTTGTTAGGTGAATTAGACCCTAACAGTTCCGACCATGTAGTTGCAATGACTCAACTAAAGGAAACAATTGCAAGTCTACAGAAGAAAGTACAACAGAAGGATAATGAGTTACTTTCCAAAGATAAACTGGTATGTTCTGTTCTTTATAATAAAATAATTCTCAGACAGATTATAAGTAATATTTCATTACATTTCAGATAACTGAATTGAAAGCACAGCATCACAATGATACGACAGATCTTCGTAATGAAATGAAAAATAAAGAACGATTGAATGAAACTAAATTTAATCTTATGAACTCTAAAATTCAAAATTTACTCAAAGAAGTGGCAACACTAAGTAAATCTGCTAAAAAAAATAATAAATTTACAAAGTCCGCTCTCGCAAATACCGAGAACAGCGGCAGTGGCACAGACAGCCCAAGCACCAATTAGAACAATTTCTCACACATTATTTATAGTGATATTTCAATGGGAAATAGGCATTTTCCTTTTATTTTTTTACTCTACAAATGGTTTCATTTGTAGACATATTTAAAACTTAAGCGTAAGTAGGTTTCCATTTGATAATTTTCTTTATCTGTAAGCAACTTACCATTGTTTTTTTTTAAGATGAATAACTTATTTGACTTGACGGTGCAGATTGTTTTCATTGGTAGGTTAAATGCGGGTGAATGTTAGTAAAACATTCTCAAACAGTTGCCACATCCTACCTCTGGTTAATATTAACACCAAATGTGATTTTTTTAATGTAAATTATTATATCATTATAATTAGTTATATCATTATAATATTTAAAAATATCATTGTATTCAAAATCGAATTATATTTTTATTTTTTTATAAATCATTATAAAGTGGCAACTTTGTAACACGAAAGACAATCTTAGGAAAATGCGAGATTATTTTTGTATATTTTATTTTGAAATTTGTGTCAAATATTATGTGACTGACAAAAAAAATAAAACGTTTTTTAATAATTTGACATAATTTGTCTTCAACATTTATTGAATGGTTATTATAATACTTATTAAGTATCTCAGTCAATACCAAAATTAGATATACAATAAATTGTCATATCAATATTTATTTGTGATTTCTTTGAATCAAAGATATCATTTTTTCGTTTATTAGTGTCCACAAAACACTAAATCATAACAGATAATGTACATTGAATCAGTGATGTCAGTTTTTAAAATAAGTTTAATATGTTTTGTATAAACCACATTATCATGATACATTTAAAGTAAATTTATAGTTAGTGTATGTGATTAGTTGTTTATCGTTTTACTTAATAAAAGCCCAAATAGTAGATCTGGCTAAGAAATAATTGAAATTGAACAAAAAAAATCGTTAAAGCAAATACAATTTAAGACATTTCTATTAATTGAATTCTTAGATGTATAATTCCATGAAAATAATGTCAAAAATTTAAATTTATTGATTTTGAGTAGGTAAACAAAACTTGTTTACGAAAAGTTTCATAACTTACAAAGCAATTCCGGATGTTATTGTTTTCGGTAACTTTTAAACTGAAAAACGGAATAATACGAAATTAATTTTGAGGCTGAAAACGAAGACTACGACGTAATTTAGTAATTTATAAATTCCATTGTAAAAGTTCCATTGGTTTATTGACTTGTAAGAAATTAACCTTATGATGAATTTGCGAGTAAAAAAAAAATTTATAATTATTGTCACAATTACAAAAAAAAAAAAACAGATGACAGACAGTATTGACAATTATGAAACGAGTATTTCAGATTCCAATAATTGTAAATGGATATAATTATTAGTGACTAAAATAAATACAATAAATGGTGTTGAAAACATTTTTATTATTTTATTCAAACCTTAGTTAGAAATTATACACAGAAAGTAATACATAAATAAAATTTAATTGATGTTAATATTCGATGAAAACAAATTAAAATTTTTAACTTTGTCGATTAATTATGGTACGTTTTCTTGGTTCTTCCCAAGTATTTTTGCGGACAAAAATTAGTCTTGGCTTTTTTTTTAATCCACTATTATTATTAAGATCATTTATAATCGTTTTTAAAGGTTGGTTTATTGTGATTAATTTTACATAATTTCGCATTGTTATACTAAAAAGTTAATCATGTATAAGCCTGGGCACTGGCACCACCACCTGGTCACTATTAAATACATCATAACCAGATTATGTTAACTCGTCCAGAAAAATAAAGCTGATGATTTTTCCATCTGTAATAAATGACGTTTTTAAAAATTAAGCATGCATGTTACGTATTCTAAAACAATGTTGGTACTGTTGGTGTGCCAATAAGTGTGGAATAAATTATATTGTTAATTTTGATACAAATCCCTAATATCGCTCGCTCGTTGCCAACCAATGTATATATTGAAATTATATAATTATTATAAAAGTCATACCGATTTCGATTCCTGATGACCAATGTATACTACATTATACGTATGAAACATTTTAAAAAAAAGACCACGTGTGTGTCTACCTACCTAACTAATAAATCAAGAGCAAGTAGAAGTATTTGTTTTACAACGAACATAAATATAAATTCTTTAACTATTTGTAGAATCGTAAAATTTCATGTTATTAATTGAAATAATATTATGGTATTATTATAGCTATAACGCTTTGAATTATTGTCACTATTAAGCCATTGGTATTATTAATTAAACTCGTACTACGTTTTAAACAAAACACAGACCCTCATGATAACGAAGCTTTTAATCGATACTTCTCTACAATAAGTTAAAATTTCACCTCGATTATTCGTTGGTTTTGCCTCACACTTTATTTCAATAAATCAATGAAATCTCCACCTTTGAACCTGCTAGAAACAACAATTGGTAAAAAATAATATATAAGTGTCAGGGTCTGATTTTGAGCCAGAATTATAGACGAAACTGATTTTTGAGATACCGGGAATTCACCGAACCGATACTACTTGGGAACCTTTAGAAAAGAACCGACACATTTCTAAAAGGCTGGCAGCACACGTCCAAGATCCTTAGTGTTGCAGATGTCCATATGAGGTAGTCACTTTCCATCAGATAAGCCTTCTGCTCGCTTGCCATCTACATCATAATGTATACATATGGTCAATTTCAGTATCGTTGGATGGTTGTTTTGCTATTAATAATGAGTTATTGTCTTGTTTAATTACTAATTAAGTACTTTATATATGATTATGACTACAGGCTCCACACTGCGCACTGTCCTATAAATACTACACGCCACACCAACATAGCTAAACAAAGACGATGAGATTTAGACATAGAAAATATTACTAATTCGACATATAATTATTATATATTCGATAATTTATAATATATATAATTATATAAATTTATATGTAAATTTTATTCATTATCAAATAAAAAAATACTTATCTATTCATAAAAGTACTTTAAAATCGTTAAGATACAGTTGAATAAAATGTAAAGCTACCACCGGTTGGGAAAGAAGATTCTACCGAGGGGAACCGGCAAGAAACTCAGTAGTTACTCTTTTCCAGCATATTAAATAAAGAGTAGGTATGTCAATAAAATACAATTAAATTTTTATATATCCTGCCTAGAAATCAAAAGATTATGATTAATAGTATTAATCATTAATAATTATAATAGCTTTATTATATTATTACTATAAGTAATTATGATTATTCATAGTATTTACATTTTTTTTTTAACATGACTTAATTTTTTTAATAGGATTAGTTAAAATAACTGTGTAATCTTATTATAGAAAAGAATCACTTGCCCCAGGAACAATGTATTAACATTGCGAAGTCAGAAACTTGGTGGTACAATCATTATCACCGTTTCTTTCGAAAAGATCTATATTATTGTAAATATATATAAATTGTTGTAAAATATTGTGAAGCAACTGTAAATATACCCACTTTATTAAAAACATCCAGAAGCGAGTCTCGAACTCAATATTTATAAATAGATTGGACAGCCATTTTTTGCAGTATGAAAACAGTTTCAATATTTGTAGCGTTTCGGCAAAGCAAAATGGCTTAAGACACTACTACTATGAAATACAATACTATGAAAGTAGTCAAAGTATACTAATCGAGCAGTATCAACATCAGTTAGTCGTCTAACTTTTCTAACTGCGTATGTTTCGGAGCTGAGTCTCCCACTGAGATGAGGATTCCACTGAAGATTTGAGTCTAAAGTGATTCCTAGAAATACTGTGGAGTCGGTTACATTACACATTAAGATCACTATTGTTTGAATTTAAATTTTGCTTTTATACACAACAAAAATAGAAAAGGACCCAAAATTGATCCATGTGGAACGCCCATTCTTAGTATAGATCCAGAAAACTTTATGCCTTTAATAGTCACCACGTGAATTCTTTGAATCAAGTATGAAGCAATTAGATTATAGGCATTAGGCAAAAGCGTTTCGTGCTCTGCACAATCAAATGCTTTGAATAAATCACAGAACATCGTATTCTGTGATTCTTCCCGTGCATATTATATACGATGTTTAAGTAGTACCATTCCAACATTAGTAGCCAAGCCGAATTGTGCATTATGGTAAAATAGTATTATTTATACCAAAGTGAACCTAAAGTTTGATTTAACATAATTATTTTTTTCAAATATTTTGCTCAACGACGGAAGTATAGAAATAGACCTATAATTACACAGATCGCATTTGTTGCCACTTTTAAAATTGCAAATATTTACGGCACTTTAAGAAATCACGAAATGAACCCAGTTTCCAAACACTTTTTAAAAATTAAGACTATATATGGAGCCATATCATAAATAATACTCTTTATTAGGTACACGGAAAGACCCCGTAGGTTATTATGTAGTTATTTTAATGTTAAGACTTTTAAACGTCTTTATAATAACTAATGCAATACAATCAAATGAAAATTTAACGCTACATTTGGGAACATTATTTGTTAGATATTTATTGGTTGCTACATGATTTTAAGTGAGAAGTTATTTTCTAACTTCGTCCAAAAATGGAACATTTTAGACGAAGTTAGTGATGTTATTCACAAAATATGAAATATCCCAGGATTTTATCGATTTTATATTATATATATGGGATAAATGAACTTTAATTAGCGCGTATCAATAATCAATATATATATTTCATACGGGGGATTAGAAAAAAGCCACGATAAAAGCGATCCCCTCAGCCCAAAATAGGATAGTTTTGCTACTAGTCGTTTGCAATTCAGGCTCATGTTTGTTGTCAGCGGTTACATAATTTAATTTAATTTATGAAATCTGATCAATTTGTAATATCGTATCGGGAATCAGAGCAACCTTGCTCAATTTGTGAGAGCGTAACACTGAAAAATCTTCGCGATTATTACACATTGAAATAAAACTTCGTCTGCCCGTGACCGAACACTGCAAAGTGCTCGAAACGTCGGGATGTTAAAATAATTAATATACGCGATTAAATCCGTTAAAAACTAGTTTTATTTCACTGAAAAATCTTTTTGTTAGGAGACATATATATGTATGATGGATACTTTTGTCTAAACTATGTTTAAGTCAAGTTTTGAAAGAATGCAACTGAACTACCTTTAACTAAATTATTTGGAGAAGGAAAGCTTATGTATGTTAGACTAGGTATATCAAAATAGAAAAAAGCTACAATGACAAAACTGACCGTTTTAGAGAAATAGTAAGAACGCGTTCACACACGATGTATATTCCGGATGTCGTAAACTCGTATGCGTTAAGATGATTCTTTAAATACGGACCTTCGGTACGTCTTGAGTTGGCGCACCGCGCACGCGGTATCCACTGCGCACGAAAGAAACTCTTAAAAATGTTCGAACCAGTCCGATCAGTGAGCGCGCCATCACTTAGGACGCACACCAAAACGTGACCAACGCGTTTATTTTTGGCTCCTGCACCAGACCAATCTGAATGCCATAATACTTATTTTGTCATACGAAACACCCTAGCAAAGTTGAAGCTTGATTAAACACTGCGACTTACAACTGTCTTTATATAGTGATATGGATATGATAAGAAATCGTCATAGAGATGTTTTTCAGCATTCCGCACGTTTATCGCATAATACGATTTAGTACGCTGTCTATCTTCTGTCAGTTATTATGTTTGTCCATCACGTTACATTGTCCTTAAAAATAATATATAAACGTAATAAGAATCATTCATGAGTGTAACAAAGCGAATGTCACTTACGTCTTTGAGAAAAGTAAAAGGAAAAAAATAAAATGCTAATAAAAACAAGGTTTTCAAATATTAATTTATTTTGTTTAAAGATGTAGGTAAATATAATATTTTATTGGTTATTATTTTTTACGATAGATTATAATAAGAAGTAATTGGAGCCATCTCATATTATTGTAATTTATTTTACACTACTTCTTCAATAACCTCATTTGCCAAAAAAAAAAAATATATATATAAGAGACAGCAATATTTATTGATTTTTAATTTAGTATAAAAATATGAAACCTTTTTAGTGCCTTCAATTAATACCATAAATTTGAAGAAACTTTACGGTACCATTAAAAATTTTTATATTATATGGGTTAGTGGTTGTTACATAATTCTGATAAAGATGATAATCACAAATCTATAAAAGTATTTAAATTTTTTAATATAGCTATTTAAAAAAACGAAAAACTCTTTGGTTACGCATTTTTCTGTAACTACCCCCACACCCATTTTTGCAAGTAAAATTAACAGAAGATAAAGAGCAGTAAGGTATAAGTACATTTTAAATTGGTGGTAGGAATTTGTACAAGCTCGCCTCGGCAGGTAGTACCATCAGCTCATCAGATATTCTACCGCCAAACAGCAGTACTCAATAATGTCGTGTTCCGGGTTAAAGAGTAACAAAGCCAGTGTAACTACAGACACAAGGGACATAGCATATTAATTCCCAAGGGTGGTGACGCATTGGCGATGTAAGGAATGGTTAATATTTCTTACAACACCATTGTCTATGGGCGATAGTTACCATTTACCATCAGGTGGCTCCTTTACTCATCCGCCTACCTACATCATTTAAAAAAAAACATACATAACATAAAGTGTAACATTTGGTTTCATAAATAGCTTAAAATAATATATATGTATATATAAATTAGAATCAAAATAACTTTATAACTGCATAATAAAAATAGCATTGAAATTAAGGCTAAGAAATAATAACTAAATTTTAAATCAAAAATTAACATGGGGTAGGTATCAGTACTTAATTTTCGCCTTTTCATTTTCCGTAATCCTTTTCCGTTGTCTTTTATTATGAATGGATATATTTTTTATTACAAATAAACGGTTCATTTTGTATACGAAGATTTGATAAACAGAATGCTTGACTAAAATATACTAAAACATTAGGAACCATAAGAAAATAATGTGAACATTTTACTGTTACAATCCTAATTTTGCCGACGCATTTCTCTTCATTTGTGTATTGGGAATGAATAGGCACGCTGTTTTCATGTATATGATTTGACTCAACTATATAAGCTATTTCACAGAGCAACGTAAACAAAATTCAGTTCAACATTTATCGTGAGCAGCCTAGTACAGTAACGATGCATGTCCGTGCATTTATAATTATTTTTCTTCTACGCTTTGTTGAACTAAAGGGTTAGTATTTTAATCTAATAAAAACTTTTTTAATTAGCATGTTTTTGTTTAAATATTGTTAAGTAATCAAGTCATTATTATCATCAATACAAGCAGTATGTTCTGAAAGTCACTTCATATCTTACTCGTGAATTGTTAAAAGACGACTTACACTATTTTGATGCGTTTATCCTACAAATGTTTGAAATATTATGTCAATACCGAATATTACTGTTATTACAGAATATATACTGCATTGTGCATTTAGAAAAGAACGTTTAAACTTTATTACATTAAAATGTGTAGACGATAAAATTCATTATTAATTTTCCAGTTAGTCAAGGTTCTAGAATTTGTGTATTATTATTTCAGTGTTAGATTTATCATGCAAAGAAATCCGTGCTTTTATCGACGGTCATAATTCACGTCGCCTCAGCTTAGCCAAGGGGAGTGTTCAAAAACAACCTGCAGCATCTGAGATGAAGTACATGGTAAGTTATAGTTTAAAAAAGGGATTACTTAGTTGATAATTAATTTACAACTACATTAAATAAAATATATATTTTTTACGCTCTGGCTTAAAAAATTTAATTTGAAAAGTCTATAGGTAATAAGTAGTATCTTCTTAACTAACTGCGATTCGTGTCGTTTAATTTGATAAGTGTATAATAAGTAGTATCTTATTAACTGAACACAAAAGCTGTGTTTTTAATGTCTTTGTAAAGGTGATTTTTGTTACACATGTTAAAGATTTTATTTTCATATAGAGAGAGAAACTTAAAAGGCGGGAAAAAGAATTAATGTAATATTTTTGTCAATTTAACATATGATTTTTTTTAATACCATATAATTTGGAATAATTAATACGCATCTTTTTTAGATTTGGGACAAGGAGTTGGCGGCAAAAGCATCCAAATGGGCATCGACTAATCAATTATCCCACAATCCTGACAGAACTATTGGTAACTATGATTTATTGATCAATGTATGTATACCTTATAATCAGATTCCATAATAATATTATAAAATCGTTACCAATTTATACTTAAACAAAATGATTATATTTTATTACATGTTTTTGAAAATATAACCCATTATATATTGCATCTGCGATATTTGGACTATATGTAAAAAATATATATACCGAATTTGCATAGAGTTAACTAGTAACCCTTGGCTTTCGTTTTCGGAAAAAACAAATAACAATTGTAGATACATGGCTTAAGTTCCGGGATTAATATAAAATGTCCTATTTACTGTTCATTTGAAATATGTCTGTCTAACTAGTTAATAAATGTAGTACCTAATCAAAGTCAAAGTCAAAGTCAAAAATCTTTATTCAATATAGAAGTGTTTACACTTGCTTATTGATAGTCAAAAATCTACCACGTCGTCTATAATCGTCTATAAGATCATCTTAATATTTTTAAATAGATATATATGTTCGTAGTTGTACAGTATGCCAGAAGGCTAAGTGTGAGTAAGATCTCCATCGGCTGGTCTCACAATAATAAACACAGTATTAAGAGATAACGATACAAGAGACTTATTTTGATAATCTGCATACACATATAATAGTACTTATCTAGATTAGATTAGTTTCATCGTCTCTTTTCGATGTACTTAATATTTTAAATAGTTTGTTTGAAATAAATTGTTATCACAGCGTCCGGAAGATTCACAACGGGAGAGAACATATATATGGCGGGTTCCACTGATCTCAATTGGAAAATTAATCTTGACAACGCATTACAATCTTGGTTCGATGAACACAAAGACTACACGTATGGACCCCTAAAAATATCTGATTTCAACGGTTCCAGCAAAGCTATAGGACATTATACACAGGTAAAAAATTATATAAAACATATTTACAAAAAATATTTTTGTTTCCGTTTTATAAGAAAGTGAATTTTTGTATGTGTTTTGTGATAAAATATATTACAAACAGGATAAAGGGTATTGTTTTAAATT
Source organism: Vanessa atalanta (assembly GCF_905147765.1). Classification (NCBI taxonomy): domain Eukaryota; kingdom Metazoa; phylum Arthropoda; class Insecta; order Lepidoptera; family Nymphalidae; genus Vanessa; species Vanessa atalanta. Next base: position 4,659,009 of record NC_061877.1, read on the forward strand.
CGTTTTGGCGTTTAATAATGTGTATAGAATTGTATGGTACCGCTCACGGAATATAATAGAAAAGAGGTTCTGTATAATCCATGTTACTTCTTAAATATTAATTTAAATGATAGGCATATTTTCATTACTCTAAATATCCCAGGTTTTTACACTTAGTCATGTAATTTTCAATCAAATCTCAATATTTTTAGATGGCGTGGTCTGATTCCATATACGTTGGATGTGGAGTTTCCGAAAATCTGAAAAACGGAATGAAAGAATATTATGTAGTCTGCAACTACGGTCCACCGTAAGTTATACAAAATTTATTATTAAAATTGATTAACGAATGAACTGCTCCACAAACTTAAGCGTAAAATCTACGAAGTACATTACAGTAGTGAATAGACCAGGAGCGGATTTGATACCGTGACTGCCCTAAGCCTGTCAAAGACTGCTGCCCCCGACTATCTGAAATTTTAATATCGAAATGTTTACACGTTGACGTGTTGTCTTAGAGGGGAAACGAATACTAATAAAAAAATCTCACTCAATTTTCCGCCCCACGCCTGGGTCTAGTCGGCCTATATGTTTTCTAACAAAACCCACACAATGAAGGTTCTCTCGATTCATTCGACACAACAAAGTGGAATCATACACAATTGAAAGTAAATGAAAATATTTTGAAATAATTTAAAATGCTTAGGCGTTTTCTGAATCATTGATGAAATTACTTGTACTTGGAATACATAATTCGAAACAATAATTAATTAATTTTTTAATATTTTTATTTAATTTCAGCGGAAATTATTTAGGTCAAACTCCATACAAAGCGTCTGGTAGTGCAAGTGGAAAACTGATTTGTTCTACTAAAGATTGCAGCCGCCCATACGGAGACAGCTGTAAATAACAAATATCCATTAATCTTTCTTAATTCAAAATTATTGTTAAAAATTATAATCATTTGTAAATTAATTTATCAGAAAAATAATAATCTATAATAACTTACTTAAAAATATATGGTTTAGTTGCATCGAACTGGTTTCTTTTCCAACCTTTTTTTTGGATTGATATCAAGATGTGTGATTATTTTGTAAAAAGTTATTAAATTGTGTTTTAAGTGAATAGGGTTCGCCGTGTATGTATATTTGGATTTTTTATGGCTATCACAATAAGTAATGTGGTGCACCTAACGTAAGATGTTATGTCATTTGTGCCTGTGGTTACATTGGCTTACTCACCCTTCAAACCGAAACGCAATAATACTAAGTAATGTTGTTTGGCGGTAGAATACCCGATGAGTGAGTGGTACCTACAGGTTTGCACAAAACCCTACCACCAAGAAACTACCACCACCATAGACTCTAAGCTCCAATAGGGACCCCACATAAATAGATTGACGACTAGATTCAGCTCTTCAGCCTCTCTTTAGGATTTTTGTATTGCAGAAGAAGGCTATTCGTGCAATCTATAAACTGGACCCAAAAGTTTCATTATGATGTAAAGTTAAAGAAATTAAAATAATGAGTGTCGTTTGTCAATTTGTTTTTGATAATGTATTTTCCCAGAAAAATTGACGTACATTTTAGCTATCAATAAGCAAGTGTAACGCTTCTATTATATTGAATAAAGATTTTTGACTGTGACTTTATGTTACGTAGCATTATTAATTAAGTATTATAAAGAGGGAAATTTAGTTTTTTTGTGTGTAGTGGGTAAACTCCGAAACTTCCAATCCAATTCAAAAAAATAACTCTGATAGAGATCTACATTATTACTGAGTGCTGTAAGGTATAAATTATATGATTATCATTTCATTTTCTGTATTACCTAATAAATTACATCCTTGCGAAACCGGGACGGGATAATAGTATTTTAATACAAAAGACTAAAGTATCGATCCGCCTACCTCGCTATTCGCTTTATGTGTAAATACGTACTAAGCAACAGAAACCTTTATTTTTTCACATTTTTATCAAATATCATGTACTGAATTAAAGCACATACTACATATATTTTCTCAAATTTTAAAGACTACTGTGATTGATCAAAAAGTCTCTGAAGTTAATTCGGAGGTCGACTAATAATTGCAACAAAGCTTACATAAACATAATAAATGATATCTTAAAAAAAATACACAAAATACATAGGCTACGTCTATATGGAAACAATAAGCTATCATTATAAGTTACATAATAATGGAATTATTAGTTTAACAGTAAAATAAATTTATTAAGTAGGTACGATTCAAAAGTCTATTTGAATAACAACATATTAATTTTACAATTAATTATTCATTGATATATTTTATTAATTCTGAATCGATGTCATGCGAAAAAAAAAACAAACATGTTACATTTTTATAATATTAGTAGGATTCAATTTTATGAAACTTGAATAATTTATTAATGATATATAGTAATCATTGTATATCGAGCTATTTATCATTTTAATCGGCGATAAGATGTCCTCAATCTCCATTTCGGCGTGTAATAATTTAAACATTCGTTGGTGTTTCATAGGTCAAAGACAACCAAAATGGTGAGCAAAGTAATGTAACCTTATTATTGTAAAGTATTTGTTTCCTTTAAAGTAAATTGGTAAAAGTATAAAGTATAATTAATAAAGGAAAAAATCGTAAAGTTTAAAATTTCGAAAGTATCAAAATTTAGTTAAACGCGGTTTAATAATATAAAAAACAGTCACCGTCGAGCAAGAGATGAGTAAATTATATAATTTGTCCTTTTTTTTATTAAAAATCTCTTGCTTGACATTCTTCGCTTAAGCTTCAAGTGTTCTATCTACGCAATGATCTATACCGACGGCTCTCACTTTGATATCTCGGTTCCCTTATATAATCGTAATTAAATACGTAAATATTTCAGATAAAGTTATGCGTGTTAATGAGCATTCTGACCTTAACATGGGCTGAACCTCGTCTGATAGATCCTCCTCTGCGAGTAGATCTTCAACCCCCAGAAGATTTTCGGTCTCTATCGTCTAGAAATGTTAAGACAGCCTGGATTAATATGCCTATTGATCATTTCGATCCTCAAAACAAGGATACTTATCGAATGGTAAGTACTTAAATGTTTATTTTAATTTAACATAATATATTGTTTTGATAAGACTTCAAATCATTTTGCTACAAATAATTAACGATATTTATTCAATTATTTTGTAAGAACCAAAAAAAAATCTAGCTCATGCCTATTGTTTTAAAGCAGTACCTTATGTTTTTATATTATATAAGTGGTAGTGCCACACTGCATACCTTCGGGTTGCAGCCGAATGGGCCGGCACGCCCGGGGAAGTACCACTCTCTCACTTAAAATCGGCGTGAAGTGGTAGCTATGTTACCGCGTTTCGTCTGGTATGTGAGAGTCCCGGAGGCCCGATACCCCCCCCCCCTTAAACATGATGGTTGTGCAGAATTTGGTTACATTACCCCAGGAGGGTACCATCAGCGACTGCGGTGGAGAATCCCTCTCTGGGCATCCATGCTCAGGACATACACCACCTGAGCAGGGATGCCCAGGCTGCCCTCCGAATTCTGGGGGGGGCAATTTTGCGCTCGCCACTGTTCGGGGCAAGCGGAGCAGGCATCATAAGGCAACCCCTACCACCCTCACTGTGGACTTCTGCAACATAAGGGGACTCAACTCGAACTTGAACGCCGTCCACTTTGGAATGGTCCCGGGTATAAATTGGAACATTCCTTTGTACCACGAGCTGGGGTGTGCGTTTACGTCAGAGATGATATCTGCTCTCGACGCCTCGGCAGCCTTGAAGGACAGGACCTATCAATTATCTGGCTGCGTGTAGATTGTGACGACCATCCGCGAATCTACGCTTGCCTTTATAGGTCCCATAGCGGTAATGCCGAAACCGACCGACTGGTTGAGCACGTCCAAATGGCTACAGATTCCGTACTGCAGCAGATCCCATCCGCAGAGATCGTTATTCTTGGCGATTTTAATGCCCACCATGCCGAATGGCTTGGATCGCGCACTACCGATCATGCGGGTAGATCTGTTCTCGACTTCGCTTTAGCATATGATTTGACACAACTAGTCCCCTCGCCAACGCGAATACCAGACGTGGAGGATCATACACCTTCCCTGTTGGAACTTCTGCTGACTTCCCATCCGGATGGCTACCAGGTTATCGTCGAACCCCCTCTGGGCTCGTCGGACCACTGTCTCGTCCGAAGTACAGTGCCGGTTGCGCGTTACTCACGACCTCGTTTCGTGGGCTGCCGCCGAGTGTGGCACTACAGGTCAGCAGATTGGGATGGGATGCGGTCCTTCTTTGCATCCTACCCATGGGGGCAGGTTTGTTTCTCGCCGGATGATCCGAGTGTTGTTGCTGACTCTGTTGCCGATGTGGTACTTCAGGGTATGGAACTATTCATTCCGTATTCTGCGGTCCCCATCGGTGGCAAGTCCCAGCCCTGGTTTGGTCGTTTCTGCAAAACGGCTTCACGCAGAAAATGGGAACGCTACCAAGACTGGGCTAACGCATCAGCGTCTCGTGATGTAAATACCAGCGCAATCAGAAAGGAATATAACTCTGCCTCTAGGTCCTTCAAAAACGTGATTGCTAAGGCGAAGACGGAGTACATTGGCAGAATTGGCGAGAGACTGGTGCGCCTCCCTTCAGGAACACGTGCGTTCTGGTCTCTCGCCAAGGCTGTCTTAGGGAATTTCTGTCAGCCTTCCTTACCATCTCTGCACAAGGACGGTGAGTCATTGGCCCATACAGCGAAGGAGAAGGCTGATCTTTTAGGCTCTCTCTTCGCAGCGAACTCGACTCTGGATGACCGAGGAAAGTCACCACCAACAATCCCGCGGTGTGATACCACGATGCCGGAGGTTAAATTCCGGCAAAGTGCAGTTCGTAAAGCACTTCTTTCCTTGGATATTCATAAGTCGAGTGGACCCGATGGCATCCCTCCAATCGTGCTACGGACTTGTGCTCCCGAGTTGGCGCCGGTCTTAACGCGTCTTTTCCGGCAATCCTATGCATTCGGCGTCGTCCCGAACTCCTGGAAGACTGCTTTGGTGCATCCGATCCCTAAAAAGGGCAACCGCTCAGACCCGTCCAATTATAGGCCTATAGCCATCACCTCCTTGTTCTCCAAGGTAATGGAGTCCATTATAAACTGCCAGCTCCTGCGGTACCTAGAGGAGTACCAGCTGATTAGCGACCGCCAGTACGGTTTCCGTCGGGGTCGCTCAGCCGGTGATCTTCTAGTTTACCTTACTCATAGATGGGCGGAAGCAGTTGAGAGCAAAGGGGAGGCATTAGCAGCCAGTCTGGACATAGCGAAGGCCTTCGATCGCGTGTGGCACAAAGCGCTTCTTTCGAAGCTTCCTTCCTATGGGCTTCCCGGAAAATTATGCAATTGGATTACCAGTTTTTTGGCAGATCGGAGCATCAAGGTCGTTGTCGACGGTGCATGCTCTGACTTAAAATTCGTCAATGCTGGTGTTCCACAAGGCTGCGTTCTATCACCCACTCTGTTTCTTCTGCATATCAATGACTTGTTGCAAATCAGTAACATTCATTGCTATGCAGACGACAGCACCGTAGACACCTCATACACCGGCCGTGCTAATATTTCTCGGGAAAACGTCGAAGAAAACCGGAACAAACTTGTATCTGAAATCGAGTCTTCGTTAAACAAAGTCTCGAACTGGGGTCGGCTAAACCTAGTTCACTTCAACCCCAAAAAGACGCAAGTTTGCGCGTTAACTGCTAAAAAAACACCATTTGTCGTATCTCCACGATTCGAGAACATTCCGTTAGCCGCTACAGCTAGTATCGGAATACTTGGCGTTGATGTTTCGAGTCTCGTTCAGTTCCGCGGTCAATTGGAAGGCAAAGCCAAATTGGCATCAAAAAAGCTTGGTGTGCTCAGCAAGGCAAGACAGTATTTCACGTCGGCCCATCGTCTAAGACTATACAAGGCGCAAATTCGGCCTCACATGGAATACTGCTCTCACCTCTGGGCGGGTGCTCCCCAGTACCAGCTCCTTCCATTTTACCGTATCCAACGTAGAGCGGCTCGAATTATCGACGATCAAGCCCTTTCCGATCTGCTTGATCCTTTGGCTTTGCGTAGAGATGTTGGATCGCTCTGCATCTTCTACAGAATTTATCACGGGGAATGTTCCGAGGAATTGTTCGAATTAATCCCGGCTGCTGAATTTCACCTTCGGACATCTCGTCAAAATTCCAAATATCACCCGCACCACCTAGATGTCCGAAAATCCACAACAGCGCGATTTTTAAGACATTTTCTGCCTCGCACAACCACTCTGTGGAACCAGCTTTCGCCGGCGGTTTTTCCGAACCGATACGACTTGGGAACCTTCAAGAAAAGAGCGTACTCTTTCCTGAAAGGCCGGCAACGCACCTGCAAGCCCCCCGGTGTTGCAGATGTCCATGGGCGGTGGTAGTCACTTTCCATCAGGTGAGCCTCCTGCTCGTTTGCCACCTTATGACATAAAAAAAAAAAAAAAAAAAAATGTTCTTATTGTCTTATGGTAATAAGAACATGAGGTACCTACTTATTTTCAACTGTAGTAGTAATTAAACAAACTAGTAAGATATATTCCTAACAATATCTAACACTAAACTATTTACCTCACACAACGGAATCTATTATCTGAATGTTGTTCCTGTATTTTCATGAGCTCATTGACATTGTATACTTTATACATGAATAAGTGGGTGGTATGCACTTATACAGGCTTGCACAAAATGGGTGGATGGTCTTACAACCAGATTCTTAGTTCAAATATTGTCATTTCAGCGATTTATGTTTAATGAAGAATTTTTTGGTGGAAAGGACTACCCTATATTTATATTAGTAGGCGGTGAATGGGACATAGTACCAGGATGGTTGCAAGGCGGAAACATGTACCTTATGGCTCAAGAGAACAAAGGGTACCAGATATACACTGAACATAGGTTTTACGGAGAGAGTCTGCCCTACAAGTAAGGAATTTTACTACAAACATGCTTAAATCGAGCGTCAAAATATCGTTCCACTAATGTCGTCTAAATTTTTTTCTTTACCAGTAGTATGTAGTATCTTAAGTAATTTTAAATAGGCTCATGGCTTCGGACTCCTTAAAAAAATAAAAAGAGATTAGGATACTTACTAATAAGAATATTTCTACAGATATACTCAATATCTTTTTACCGGCGCTACCGAGGTCTTGGGTTCTAACCCAAGTTAGAACCCAAGACCTCGGAATCTATGGCCTAATTTCAAAAACAATTTAATTTAACAGCGCTTGTAACTATTTTATTTAACAATAATATATATATATTATTATAATTAATAATATAATAATTTGTCAAAAATATTTGTTTCAGAAACTTCACTACAGAAAATCTTCGATTCTTAAACGTAGATCAGGCATTAGCCGATCTCGCATACTTCATAAAAGAAATCAAGAAAGGGCCAAGATTTACTAACAGCAAAGTGATATTATACGGCGGTTCGTACGCTGCTAACATGGTGCTGTGGTTCAAACAAAGGTACCCACACTTGGTTGTTGGTGGAGTTGCGTCGAGTGGTCCTATTATGGGGAAAGTGGATTTTACAGGTCAGTGTTATTTTGAAGTTTACATATTGATATTTTAAATTTAATTACTTATTACTAGAACGTACTTAGAACGTTATTACTTTATTTATAAACAGGCGAAATAAATATTTTTAAACACAATTCAAATAATAATTATTAGAACCTGTTAGGAATACATCCTATTAGTAAAATCGTCGAAGTCTAAATCAAATTGTTACTTTCATTAGAGATAGACCAGATAGTATATGTATATAATATTTGACAGAAGAGGCGCCAGAAGGCTATGTTAGATTAAGAACTCAATAGTGATAAATCTATATAAGCTACTTTTAAAATTGCGCAATTAAAATGTTTAATTATGATACTTTTCCAGAGTATTTGGAAGTAGTTCACGATGCATTTTTATCTGAAGGCGGAGAAGAGTGTATGTCTATTATAAATCAAGGAATAAGTGATACCATCGCCGCCTTAGCTACAGAATCCGGACGACAGTCCATACAACGAGCGTACAGGTAACACGATTCTTTTATTGTAGGTAGTTTTTGGAATTAAAACAGATAATTGAGTGAGGTATGAATTTATTCATTTCTAGTTTTTTTTATGAAATAATAATGATGTTTTACAGAGTCTCCGTACAAATAAAAATACTCTTAGATACCTTTTACAAATGAGAAGAACGAATTTTACTTAGATTTTTTATTGCTCATACAAATGTTCTTTACTTAGACTGTGCTCTCCACTGGTCCATACGAACGAGTATGATCTGGGCTATTTTTCGGGACTCATCAGCTGGACTTTCTCCACGTCAGTGCAGCAGGCGCGTCCTAGCACTCTAACCGCTATCTGCAGGAACTTTGTATCCAACGGTTACGGTAATATCGCAATTTTGTATTATTTTCACACTAAACGCTCTGACACAAATACACGTTAAGGCTCAATATGATCCTAATATTTTATTTGTTTCGTCTTTATAGATAATTTGATTTGGCTCGCTTATGTACAAAATAACCACAGTTTTCATGTATTTAAGATCACCTGAGGTATAAAACTATTGAGGTTCTTCAAGAGAGTGCTGAGGCTCTTTAAGAAAGGGATCTTAAGATATTATTCATGTTTTATTATTTTAGGTTCAACTCCGATGGAACAGATTGGAAATTACATAGCTATAACTCGAAATCTTGGCGACAATTGTTGGCAAATAGACTACGGGTCATATGTTGAGAGATATCGCAATGAAAACTCTAATTGTAAGCAATATATTTAAATTTTCTATCAATAATTTATTTCAAATATAGAGTAGTTACAATTACTTTCTTTTAAGACTCTTTTTTAGTTTTTAAGTATATTGTTAGGAATATGTCAAACCAGTAAAAATAGTAAATTGTATATTGGAAAAATGTTAAAACATTCTTGAACAGATTGACGACTCTAAGAATTAATACGAACAAAGTGAATTAATAATTAAAGAAGACTAAAGAATATTGAAAATAAAAAATGGCTAAAGATAAACAAAAATGATTAATTATACCAATATTATAAATACGAAGGTAACACTACCTGTCTGTCTGTTGCTCCTAAAACGCGAGCAAATCCACGGGGCGATAACTACTAATACATATTTTTATCAATCGACTAACCGATCTTCAGCTCCAATTTTACTTGTGTTCAAAATATTATGAACTTTTTGAACTTTTAGCTCGCGCGTGGTATTACCAAACGTGCACCGAATACGGTTACTACCAGACAGCTCCGCGCTCCAGGACTGTGTTCGATCAACTCAGGTGGCTCAGCGTGCATTTTTATGTAGATCTATGTCAGCAAGTATTCGACCAAAGGTAAATTATCTTTTATTTTTATAAGAGATAAATAAATAAATAAAAATTGTTACACTACTTACATCCTAAAATTTAAAGATTTCGCTACTTATAAACTCTGTCAAAACATAGTTTAACATAAAAACAGAAAAAAAATCTGTATGTTTGCAAGCATTTTTTTTTTATTTTAAATAGTTAATTAAAAAAACTACAAAAGCATTTTTAAAAAAACACATCATACATCAATTAATGCACGTAAAGTGAATACTTAGATGGGATCAGCTGTTTGTTTACATCAATATTTTACATATTAAAATATTTTACATATACATTACATGTTGACGCCATTATTAAGCTTAACAGAAACCATAAACCAAGCTAATTTGACTTGACTTGAGTAAGAGATGACAATATTGTTAGTCTAGCGATCGTCTTTAACAACTCAACTCAAATCAGTTTAACTCATATTACCTTAGCACGATTTTTATATAAAGGTGTTTTTGTAAATAATTTATTTTAGATTTGACGAAGCGTTCGTATACGGTGCAGTGGAGCGAGTGAATCTGGTGTTCGGCGGCCTGCAGCCTGACGTCAACAACACAATCAACATTCACGGCAGTGTGGACCCGTGGCACGCGCTCGGCGTGCACGACCGCGACCTTAAGGACGGGTCGCCCACCATCACCGTGCCCCGGTAAGCGTTTTTACCACCACCGCGGTTTATCCGAACAACTTGTGTCTATTATTCTGTTCTAATACAAACTTTAACTGCGGTAGTTTAAGTACTACGCTGCATACCTTTATTATCCCCCCTTCCCTCCAAAAACATGATGACTGCGCAAAATATGTTTTTTCTACCCCAGGAGGGTTCTATCAAAGAATGAAAAGAATCTCTCTTTGGGTATCTAAGCTCACCACCTGAGTACATCCAACTAACTACATATTATGTACTCAGTTGGATGTACTCAGGTGATTCAGGATGACAGGTGATACATCAGATCCAATTCGCAGAGATTGTGATTCTTGGTGAGGCTTTAACGCCAACGACTCCAAATTGCTTGGATCACGTACTACCGATATGATACCTTAGCTTATGATGTGATAGCGCGGAGAGCATCATACACCTTCCCTGTTGGACCTTCTATCGATTCTCTTGGCACGTCAGACCACTGTCTTGTTCAAAGTACCTACTTTGCCGGTAACGCGACTTAAACGGTCTTCCTTTTGAGGGCTGCGGCCGTTAATATCTTTGTTTAAATATTTGGCGCATTTCTAAATTATTAGCAAAATGCTATTAAGAAATGACCAGATACTTAATTTATGATTTCCGTTAAACGTACTGGTTATATTTTCGTATAAAGGCTCTGCAATAACAAGTATGCATTTTTCTTTGCAAGATATTTGGTAACTGAACATAAATTTTAACTACAGTGCTAAGGAAAAAAGTAAAGAATTTAGTAGCAAATATCAATAAGATTTATAACGGCATAATTGCTTTTGAATAGTGCTGGAAAAATGTATGTGGCAAGAAATACATAATTATTAAAAAAAAACCAATAAAAAGGAAATTTAAAAGAATTCATAATATATTCGAGTGATGCCACTTCGTTCAAATCATCCTTAATCGTAAAAAGGTTTACATTATATAATAAACTAGCTGTTATCCGCAGCTTTGCTCGCGTAGAATATGAATATATTTACAAATTAACTTAAAACATTAAGTTAATGTAAGACCTCTTTGTATACCACATTGGTGTGTATTTCAGCCCTTAGGATGGAATATCCAGAAACACTTAAATGCGAATCAACTCATTTTTAATAGGTAGCCCAAAAATAATGTTTCCTGCTTCTAACTTCAAAAGTGACGGTCTTACAGACTATCATATATATATAAAATGTCTACCCAATTTCTCTCCTTAGGCGAGAAATATCCAGAAACGCTTAAATGCGAATTAACTCCTTTTTAATCGGTAGCCAAAAAATAAAATTTCATGCTCCTAACTTTAATGACGGACTTCCAGACTAACGTATATACGAAATGTCACCCCTATTTCCCTCCTTAGGCGTAAAATATCCAGAAACGTTTAAATACGTATCTACTCATTTTTAATCAGTATCCCGAAAAACGTTTCATGTTTTTAATTTATAAAATGACGAACTTCCATAAAAACTTTCATTCCTTATTTATTATTCTACCCCCTCAGAGGTAGAATATCAAGAAACGCTTAAATACATATCTACTCATTTTTAATCAGTATCGCAAAAATAAACATGTTTTCAATTTAAAAAATGGCTGACTCTCATAAAAACTTTCAAACCTTATAGTAAATCTAGAAACGCTTAAATACGTATCTACTCATTTTTTGTCAGTATCCCAAAAATAAAGTTTCATGTTTATAACTTAAAAATTACGGACGATACAAACGTTCAACCCCTATTTCACCCCTTTAGGGTTAGAATTTCCAAAATTCGCTCCTTAGTGGGTCTCATATGTTGGTTTATAGGTGTACAGTCTAAAATATAAGTTTTATGTTTCTAGTTTAAAAAAAAAACAATACTTACAACCACCTTTCATCCCATCTCAGCACTTTTTTCCAAATAAAAAATAGCTTATGTCCTGTCTCAGGCTCTAGACTATTTGTGTTCTAAATTTCATTTAAATCGGTCCAGTAGTTTTGGTGTGAAACCGAGACAGTTACTTTCGCATTTCAAATATTAGTATGGATGGCAAATAGTATGCAAAGGTCGAACGCAATTTCTATTTTATTCTCGTTAGCGAGAGTTATTTCTTATTTCGTTTTTTCCAGAGCATCTCATTGTTTTGACATGGGTAATTGGCGGACCACAGACACGATAAGAATGACCAACGCACAACAAGCAGCAAGAAGACTTGTGGCTCAGTGGCTTTCGGAAACTGTTTAGAATTAGAGATATTTTAATAATACTCATGTTTTTGTTTGAAATGTTATATTTATTTTATTAATGGTTTCTCTTATACTGTAAGGGTTTTATAAATAAAAAATCACTTCAAATTCCCGATAGTGTGCCGGGAAAACACAGTTTAATATTAGTTTAAAACTCCACATTCAGACAAATTGAAAATACACAGAATTTAGGAATTACAAACTTCAACAGGTCGAAAAATATAATCGAAATGAACTCTACCCGCCCTACAGAGCGTCTAGGATAATTTTTTAGATAATTTCATTTAATGTAGAGATATTACGACTACGCTTATCACTGGCGGAATCATAATGGATATTGTATTAAATGCACAGTGTACTACTGCCCCGGACGAGTCGGTGTGTTTTCAAAATGGCTCTTTTCCACGTCGAATCCTTTTCAGAAACACAACACAAATTGTACTGCGCAGAAGGCGACGCGGGCATTTTTTTATTAGGTGCACTTACAACAAAGTATTCGACACTTAGTATCTTATGTAGTAATTAGTATGCTTAAGACTGAAAATATTGCCTTACTCCACAGTACTATATTTGCAGTAAAGCGAGAAAAAGCGAGACGATATCGCATCGTCCCTCTAACTCGCTCTACTGTGACGCAACCGAGGAAGTAGTCTACTCTACAGGAACATCATAGCACTAACATTATCACAAGCTCACTCACAATGAAAATCATTCGAGATATATATTGGCAGTCCATTGTTTAAATTGCGAAACTTTGTCAATGTAAAATGTGACAAAATAAAAAAAAACGGGATATAATTTAAAAAAACAATACAGATATGTTAAATGGCAGGCAAATTATTACCATGAAATATGAATAGGACTGCCCCGTTTGTCCCGAACTAACTCAAATTCATAAATGACGGCACCCGTTACGCCTATGAATCAAATTTTAAAGAATACTTAATAATAAACTGAATCGCGCAAAGAATGGCAAATGGTCAACACTGTCACTATCATCCGCGAGATTGGTCGTATTAACAAATAATAATAGTCTATGTCTATAGAGAGTCGTCAGCAATGGCGGCCTGGCTCTCGTTCTACAGAAACACACGTAGACAAAGAGTTCAAAATAAACTGATGAAATATTTACAATATTCTAGGTGTTCACATTACAAGTCAATCTACGACAAGGGGTTTGGGGCTCTCCCATGGGAAACCCTCTCGGCCAAAGTGTCCATATGTACTTGTTTTCTGATAGATTGGTGCTCGGAGATTTAGTTCCCTGAAAATATAAATGAACAATAATTAATACTCTTTCCTTATGTTATAGTGCACAAATTTGATATACACTGAGATAAGTTTATGTGACAAAGATAAACTCAATTTGTTATGAAATAGCAAATCAATTAGTTTTCAATTTATACTGTAGATGTTTTTAAAATAACGAGTGTGATGATGCAAAGGGTTGTAAAAACATAAAAATTTGGTTGCAATATTATAAACTTATTATAACATCGACACCTCTGCTAAAGAATCACACAATCAATTTCTTATGTTACTAAATCGTCAGCATATTACAAACACTGGATTTTTTTAAGTATCAATTGAAAAACTTTTATTATTGACGAAAGAAGGGGTTCTAGAGCATGCATATCGAACTACACATAAACACCTTGATGTTTCCAATGGTTATGGTACACATTTTTCTTAATTTTAGATTTCCAAATAGATTACATTTGCACCACAATCTAAGCAATGTGAAATGTAATCAACCAATATGATGCATTAACTTGCTTCTGTTTATATCTTCTTTTTATTAAATGTAATGGGTTATGATTTACTTACTTGACTATTTTTCCTGGTCGTAGGTCAAAGTTCTTTTGTACAATAGCAAGTAATTCTTGCTGCGTCTTGTGTGAAGTGCCATAGTCGAAGACAGTGATAGATAATGGCTCAGCAACACCAATAGCATAGGCAACCTGAAATTATAAATGTTAAAAACAAAGCATTACTTTCAAGATTTGCTATATACTTTATCAATTGTTGGTGCAATGTTTATATCCAACATAACGTAAATTCTGAACAAAGAGGCATGTCACTGAGAGCTTCGTGCATTGTCAAGAGACATTAGAGACAAATGCACGAAGATGTAAAATATATAAAACAAGAATGCTATGCTGTTCCCAGATAATTCCAAGTCGATAAAAATAAACAAGAGATAATTATCAATGTACGGTAAATCGACGTACCTGTACCATACAGCGACGGCACAGGCCTGCGCGCACGAGCGACTTGGCGACCCAGCGAGCGGCATAGGCGGCCGAGCGGTCAACCTTCGTGAAGTCCTTGCCGGAGAAGGCGCCGCCTCCGTGCGCGCCCCAGCCGCCGTACGTGTCCACAATGATCTTGCGACCCGTCAGGCCCGCGTCCGACTGAGAAGATAACGTATTTGATTACTTCTTAACTAATAACAACATTCATATGTTTCTATAACAGATAATTTTAGTTGCAGTATGGATGAATAAGGAAATCGATTTCTATTTGAATAAAATAAACTATCTCATTATTTCTTTTCTTATACAAAATTATAAACTATAGTGATTCACTGAATATCAAATTGTGCCAGTGCAAGGCTGAACGTTTAGGAGTTTACCAAACTTAAAAACCTCTTTGTTAACCTGTAACATTTGTAGTGATTTAGGAAACGAACAAATGTTAATATAATGGATTAAAATATAAAAAAAACATTCTTTAATATTTGCGTTTTCATGACTGTTTAGCCGCTAACTAGCGCCGGTTTCGGGTACAATTTATTACTAAGAAAATAATATGATATAAATATAATTTATAACCCTATAGCACTCAGGAATCATGTTTTTTACTAGTTAAATTTTATCTTTTTATAATATTAGTGTAGATAACAATTTTCATATCAATAATTTATATAATAATATTAAAACCTTTTGGAATTATATTAAAAATGTGCAAAATGGTAGCACTCAAACAATCTACTACTACTGGAACTAGCTTTAAAGATATAAATTAAACACCCACCTAAACTACAAAACTGTTCATGAGAGATATTGTTATTTCCGCAATAATTCAGAGATTACACGCAATCGGCAAGTTGAGTGTTACTAAGGCGTATGTTTAAGATTACATTTTAATACCATTTACTAATTGAAGTAGTCACGTTTTTTTTAGTCATTACGCTTTCACATCTTAACTTATCTACCTAACAGCATAAAACTTGGCATACATATTGCCAGGGGCACAGAAAAGAACAATCAGTTACAGGTTTACCAGAGGTGGTAACTATTTTTCTTATGTTAGATTTTAAACATTACAGGACACCTAATGTCACAACCCTCTAAAAATAATCCTATTCATTTTCGTCCCTATTATTTAACCCCTACGGAAAAATTAAAAAAAAAAAAGGTTTTAACTACAATTTCTTTGTTCTGTCTACAAAGAATTGTCATATAGATGGAGTAGAGTTTAATATATATTGTTATTTATTTACCTGTGGTCCACCAATTATGAAGAGTCCACAAGGATTAATGTGAATAACAGTTCTTTCATCCAAATATTGTGCAGGAATGACTTCATTTATCACCTTGTTCTTAATTTCCTCACGGAGTGTTTCAATTGCAATCTGTTTATAAAAAATAATACAAATTTTAGTTCCATTTTATAATTATCACTAAATTATTATAATAAATTGTCAACTTTTTAAAAAAACATATATGTACTACTTATTACAGATTATAAACATAAGTATCATATTTATTACAGATTTAGCAGTGGTCTAAATAATAATAAAGTAATTGTAAACTTTACTGGATTATGTTGCAAATATTATTTTACTATTAGAAAAAATCATTACCAACTATATAATAATGTTCCTAGAGTTTGTTATTTCAATTCTAATTAAAAATCATATGCAGTTAACAAGAATGATAACATGAACCCAGCGAAAAGAATAACAATATACTATATCTGCTGTATTTGTAAGAAATTTTACTGCATATAGTAAAAATGTATAGTATGTATATTTTCTTGTGATCTTACAAGCAATTTTAAGTCATCATATTGCAGGATTCAATTTTCTAGATTGTAGATTTCATGGAAAAGAACCAATAATAAGCTCAGTAGTTACTATTTTCCTCATATAAAGTTTTGTCAACTAACTTATACCATTAAATTAAAATTTCAACAACATGGAAATCCACAAACAGACTTCACATATTTTAAAAATCTATCTAAAAATATTGGTTTGTGTTATGCATATTTATTACAACTTAAATTAATAAGTAAAGTTAATTTAACTTATTAAAGTTTTTATGTATTATAGAAGAGACTATTTTCAAAACTTAATAAATTCAAAGTAAATTATATTTTATGTTAAGTCTATTAAATTTAAGAGAGTAGTTAAGGTATTGTTATTATTCTGATGCAGTTATGGTAAGATGTATAAACAATGCAAATTCAATACAATACCTTCTCAGAATGCTGAAGTGAGACAACAACTGTGTGCACTCTTTGAGGGACTGTTGCACCTCCTGCAAAAACATACTCACAGGTAACCTGTAAAAAAATACTCCTCATTAAATTGCTGCTAATATTAAAATACTTTTGCAAATCAATAAATTTATCTACTGAAGAATTACATTGTAATTTTGTAGGCCTACTCATTGTTGTCATTCTCAAACAAAAAGAAATAACATTCTTGTTACCTGTGTTTTGGAGTCAGGTCGAGCCCACCAAAATTCACCATTCCTTCTAAGTTCTGCAATCTTCTGATTGAGTCTGTGAGCAAGTACTACAGTGAGTGGCATGCATTCTTCTGTCTCATCTGTAGCATAGCCGAACATCAACCCCTAATGAAGAAAAAGCTGATTTAGTAAAAAAACACTGGTAGTATTAATAACATAATTAAAAGCCCGAAAATATTTTACAAATGATTAAAACTACTAGTATTCAAATGAAAAAAAGATAAATTGAAAATAACAGGTATAATTTTTATTATATCAATAATGTTAGTACTTGAGTTAAAAGTTATCTTCCTTTAATTTTTTTTACATAAACCATCAATTTAAATATAAAATATATCAACATTCAACTTCAACTTGAAATAATAAACAATATTTTAATTTATTTTATTACATTCTCATATGAACTTAAATTAAACATGACCCAAGAAAGCCCAATGGAAATAAGATTTAAACAATCAAATAACATGAAACAGGTGCTTGTTGACTTTTATTTTATTTATATATATAGTGATCACTGAAGTGTTTTACTTATTGAAAAAAAAATGAATTTAATATATCCAATTGAATGATGATTCTTTTTCATTGATCCTAAATTTCCATACACATGTATTTTTATTTAAAATACTGCTATTCAGAATGAATTAATCAAAAAACATTACTTATTTACATGCTATTTACCTCATTTATCTAATTACCATTATGGTTATTACCTACCTGATCCCCAGCCCCAACTTCGTCTTCATTTCTGTTTTCATGCACACCCGCAGCAATGTTCGGTGACTGCTGGTCTAGTGCGAGCATCACACTGCATGTCTTGTAATCAAACCCTGGCCCAACATGCACATAATGATAATAATTGTTGCTATATGATATTCTTTCGGTAAAACTATACCAATATAATTATACCTTATTGAGTTTAACTAATTATCTTGTATGAGTAATACATACTGTAGAAAAACCCCATCATACATTTTATTACCATTTATGATGAAATACCCAGAAGTTACACCATATTTGACATATTTACATGCAAATTTATTCGAACAATTCAGACTGGATAGCCCAATATATCGTGCATGAGACTCAATTTGAATACCTGGTCTCCAGCCCCAATATCAATTTCATCTCTGTCCTGATAGACCCCCTCGGCTATGTTTGGACTTTGTTCTTCAATAGCCACTAACAAATTTAGTGTACGCCAATCAAAACCTAGTGTACGAAATTATTATTTAAACTGTTCTAATACATGGAGGTCATGCTGAGAAATTTTGAACACTATATCAAGTAGTACTTGGCAAAGAGCCAATATTATACGTTAATATTGTTTGTTTAGTCTTATCTTACCTTTGGAAGAATCATCGTAACCAATGTGTTTTACTGTTTCTCTGACTACTTTTTGATAATCAACATTGGCTTTGGAGGTAATTTCACCACACAGCAAAATCATTCCCGTCTTTGTGACAGTTTCTGTGGATTAATCCATATTTTAGATTGAAGTTATTTAATATCTACTAATATAAATATTGTAAATATATTAATTAAATCGACTCACCGCAAGCAACTTTGGCCTCAGGATCTTGTTTCAAATGCGCATCAAGGATAGCATCACTTATTTGATCACACATTTTATCTGGAATACAGATTGTTGATTAGTATCCTGTTCACTCGTTGATTTATTCACATAAAAATATAATAATTGCAACTTCTTTAAACCACGTGTTTTGAAAATCTCCCTTACTTTAACCGCTTCATTAATATTATGATGTAACCTAATAGTTACTTTACATCATAATTTATAACACATGACAAAAAATATTTAAACGAAGTATTTTAAGTTTGTACGAAACAAAAGTTAAAAATGCAAAACCAAAATATTTTGTATTGATGCAATATCTGCGCACATGTTTAAAGCGGCCATCTTTCACAGATTAGACCATTCCTCTACTCTTGGGAAAAACTAACCTGGATGACCCTCGCCGACAGATTCCGACGTAAATAAGAACACAGATCCATCTTCCATATCATAACTGTGACCATTTGTTTTAGCATATCCATTCATTTTTGAGGTTTCCGGCATTCTGAATTTAGAGTTAGCTCACTAAAATAACACGACAATTATCCCCTTGAATTAATACTGTGGAAAAGAGGCCCGGCGCGAATATGCGCTCTTATTTATAAGGTCGGGGTGGCGCTATTGAGCCAAGTATATTCGCCAATCAGAATTCGTCTTTAGTGACACTACACAACAACAGATATTCTGCTATTGGTCACAATATTTTGTTTTGATTCTGCTATAAGTATAACCTTAAATATAGTAATCAGTCTAAGTCTATGTTTAGAAAAATGTATTTAACAATTTTCCACCCCAATAGTTTTCATTGAATAGATTGTGTAAATTTTACAAATTTATAGTAAATAATGAACATTAGGTTTATACTTGTAAAACAATCTTTTATAGTATTTAATAAATATGTTATTTATTGCAAAGACCGTTTTATTATTGTATTACTTTTTTCACGAATGTATTTAATTGTTCTACTATTACGCTCTCTATGTATTTTTTTAGAATTGGCTTATATTACCTTGTCTTCAAAAAAATTATTTCAAAACTTTTAGCGAAATATTACGATATTATAATAACGACACTTAATCCAGTTGTATTCATGCAGACGTCTTGAACACTTTTCGCAAACTGAGTTCAAAACATCATATGTATTTACTTAAAAGATAAATCTTTGTGCGAAATGTGCTTTTCATTGTTATTGTAAAATAGTATAAGAGCATTTCTATACAATATACATATTATTTTAATAAACATACACATATCTTTTGCAACGGAGTATCAAAATACTAAGTACTTTCTAATAACGTTAATAAAAGCTTCTTCTTTAAAAAAAATAAACTAAAATTTGTATATTTTAACAATTTATTATTTTGGATTTATAATGGTAGCTTATAATGAGTTAACAAGTTATTGAACACAAACGACAAGATCGAGATCGAAGATGAAAAACTAAAAAATATTATTAAAACTTTTTAGTTTATATTTATTATTTAGACAATGCCTTTTCCCTACATTGATCTATTACAAATGGCGAATTTAGTAATAGACTGAGTGGCGTATTTACCATAAGGCAAGGTTGAATAAGCCCGGGCAACAGGACTTAAATTATTTTTGATTTGCTATTTCTAAAGGAACTTGAAGAACCCACCTAATCAATACTACCTACAAACATTAATTAAAGTTAATTATTACTTAGTACGTCCTTCCTCTTAATTAACCATAATATAACACCACTAATTTTTCCCTTATATTTGAAGGTTATAAAACGCCATTGGGGCCGGAGTAACCCTTAAGCCTATCCTATAGCCTAAATTAGCCTTAGACAAAGATTTGAACGTCGATAAGGTTTTTTATAAGGTAGATTTCTGATATCTTGTAGAAATACTTATAGGTAAAAAATTGTCTTTATTTGAAAACTGTTTAAATTCGCTGCTTTGCTTATCGGTAGAACGTTTACGGGCTCTTACCTAACTTTAGACATAATTAATTAATAATAGTGTAATTAAACAATAATCAGCTTAAATTAATAATTCAGATATAACTACTTAATCAAAATATATTGTCAGTACCCTAGTACCTATGCCTCAACTGTAATTAATAAACTTAAATAATTTTACCGTCCATAATTTTAATTCGAATTAGTATGAATATAATACAAATATCTAACTTATACTTATTTTATTTTTTTTATACTTAAATCGAAATATGTTTTAAACTTTAAAATACGAATATAGACAATTGAAAATTATAGCTCCTTGACTATTATAAGATCAAACTTCGATGAAAGTTCAAAGATTATTACGGGCCCCAGATAATATATATCTTTTATTATTTAACTATTTGAAAACAATAACAACATATTTGAAAACTGGCGTGAGAGTGACTTGTTACTGAAGTCTCTATTATTAATTTAAAAGTAAATAGAGAACCTTACTTGTTTGTATATTTATTGCATATGAATTATACATAAGTATTACATAAGTATAATAAGATGTATTATTTTAACTTTTCTGTGGATCAATGGCATGACGTAAATCTACACACCTCCAGCAGCAACTTACGGCAGAAACGAAAAAGGTTAGCTTACCTACATAGTTAAGTTAATAATAATTTAAACTATAAAATTAATAAAAAAATTCGAAAAACTGAATTGGTCATTTACAAATTACTTTTTGGGTTTATAAGTAACTAGTATAATGAAGTTGTACTGTAGCAAAATATTTAACTTATATATTATCATAATCGGTACCAAAATGGGAATCGAAGACATCCCAAGGCTTACGCACAAGAGCATGGCCCAACATGAATAGTCTTTCCTTTTTTAAGTTTGCTAGAAAATGTTACTAATACGATTTTAAATTAGCATGGTTATTTTTATTACTACTAGTGTATAAAACGGGATATTTGCCATGTTTTTTATTTTTATTTGTTGATAATGTCGAAATATTGAGCTCCACCAAATAATAATACAAAACATGGCAAATATCCCGTTTTAAATACTTGTAGTAATGGTACTAATGTTAAAATAGTATTATTTTTCTTTGACTCTGATACTATTGGTATCAGAATCACATCAAATCTAATGCATTAAAAAACTAAATAAAACTAAAATTAAAAGATTAAATTTTGTAGCTAGAGAAGTCTCTCGGAGAATTTAAAGACTTAATAATAATTTTATATTTATCTTGCTATATTAATCTGCCATTAATTTGCAAATGATCTATTTATTTACCTAAGCTCTGACATTGTTTATATACTTACTTACCTAAATAATTAGGTAAATATATAAACAAGTACAGAGAAGAAAACTTATTTCAAATATTTTAACAATTTGTTGATATTGTCCAAGAATCCGAAAAAACTCAGGTTAAATTAACCGAGTTTAGCTTTAGTTTAACCCAGACTGTTATTTTAATGAAATCTTCAATAACGTTTTCTACGAGTTTGTCTTCTAAGGTTTCATCATCTGACACCAGATTCCGGCAGCATGTACTGCTAGTATTAAGTAGTATTAAGTAGCAGTAAGATGGTATTGTTTTTCAAGGAAGGATATAGAACCCTCTTGTAAGCCTATAGTCACCTTCGATGACTTGACGAGTTCCTGCCCCAGTTTCGATCAGGTTACGGCTACAGGAGATAAGCTCACACTGTTCGGCAGATTGTGTATAACATAGAAGAGTACAATCAACCGTTGTGTATGATTTTTGTGGATTACGAGGAAGTCTTTGGTACTATTGAAACCTGGATAATGCTCGAATTACATGGTTTCAAATCCGGGTGCCAATTCCAGAACTGTGAGAAAAATGTGATTCAAGTGTGCAGGGGCTGGTATATTTTCGAAACTGTTGATCAAAGAGTTGTTGACGAATTTAAGATGCTGGATTGAAATGAATTTAGATACAATGAAAATGGTTATTACATCACATATCTTCGAGACGCCATGTGGGTCTCGGAGTGAACTTGGACTAGAGCAAAGTCATGTTCGATAGACACACCTGACTGGGACCGATATGGGTCGAAAGTCCAATACCACTCGAAGTTTTTGATGAATGTACCTATTACAGCTTGAAAGGAATAACTTCTAGAAGAAAGCCAAATAAGTCGTTTGGATTGGGTGGCAATTAGGTAAACTTCGTCAAGTCATTTTCGTCACCTATGTAATATTTGAAAACGATAGTTTGAATTCGTATTTGTATTTGAAGACGAATGTGTTTCACTTGGTATGGTATTAAACCTGGATAATAACTAAAGAAGTTGTGGTAGTCCACAAATTTAATGTCACTCAGCGTGCTATTAAGCGCACTATAGTGAAATGAAATGAAGAAAACTGGAGTTAGAAAAATAATTTACAAAATTAGCAGACTGCAGTGGTACTTTACGAATATAAATGTGAGTAAATTGTAGTAAAATGGTCTCAGTTTAAATCTCGTTATCTTTGTTTAGTACACCAGGAAGCCTATGTTAGAGTAGGAATTTGGTATAATAAATAGTATATAGTGTAATTATAGTAGTTAAACTAGATATTAACTCATTAGTGATAATAATACATAGTAACAGGGTGACCACATATGACGAGGTAACGATGACTGTTAGACCAGACGAAATTCAGCGTAAGACTTAGAACACCGTTCAGAACAGTGACCGATGTGACAGTGACAGTCCACCGATGACCGATGAGAAAGTGGTGGGACTAAACTGAATGCGGATATAAAAGAGGTAGTTATGTTTATTTTTTGATTAATATAAAATATACACTGGATTTGTTTGTAAACTATTAGGATAGGTTAAGGAATGGTATGTTATATAGGTTAGAACTAGAAGATAGGTATATAGATTATTATCTAGCGAGCTGTGGCTATGCTCGGAGTTTTTCTGAACGATCGTATCAGAATATATTTGAGTAATAATTAAATCATCATAATACGTACGAATGCTATCAACATAGCCCAAATAATTATTAAGAATAATTTTATTGTCAATTGACGTCGACGCCTTCAAATTAGGTGAACTTACGAATTTTTTAAAATATTAATTGCTTTTTAATTACGTAGTAAATTAATGTAAATATATTATTTTTGATAATCTCTAGACATGACAACGTTGAATAATAAGGTTGATATTTTTTGTCAAAAACAAAACGTGTAAGGATAAGAAATGAGGAGACTACTGGAAAAACGCGTTACGCATTTCGCCCACGTGGAAATTGGGGGTATGCGGAACTCGCCGATGCCAAGACGCCAAGTGCGCCCGGTATACCGGAATACCCACTAAAAATCTAATGGTACCCTCTCCGTCTTTTCGGTTGGCGCCACAGGATCGCTTTCGCATGCTACCTACCATGAAATGTATGTATAGCCTATTCCAACCAGTACGAAACAAAATATAAATAACTTTGAACTGATGTGATGTATATATATATATATATATATATATATATATATATATATATATATATATATATATATATATATATATATATATATAATGACAATTGAGTTTGCCCAGCCAAGCTTAAACAAAGTCCAAATGTGTGGGGACTACCAAGTAATGATTGCACCATAAGTAATGATTCCACCACAATATATTTTTATACTTAAATTTCATAATTACAAAATCTGTGTTGGTCCTTAATAAAATAATTTAAATGATTTCATCGCCCACAGATATGTGTTATTTATTTTTAGTTCATTTAAAATATCGGTCACTGATAGATTATGGAAACAGAAAGTTTGAAGTCATTTGATATACGTATGTCGGCCATGTAGGGGTCGAATTATGTAATTAAACGAAGATAGTGGCCATAGTCATCGCTGGTCTTCTAAATGTAATCGCAAAATGATAAATCGATTTTATAGAACAAATTACAAATCATCATCTTTAATCATCCGGTAGTAAATAAAAATAAATCCGTCGCTAGCAAAATGAAGTATTTATCTGCTAGTATATCATGTCCCGCCATATCTATCAGACTTTTTTAAACACTAGCCTAAAGATTTTTCACTTAATCATTAATAAATTAATAAATAATTTGTACTTTATTGGTTTGGTTTGTCTGTAAAGCATAAATTCTTCCTCGAAAAATGTAGTAAATGGGAAAAATATAATTTATGCAATATTGGCCAAAAATTACTTATCTCATAAATGATATAACCCGTGACTAACCATCGACGTTTTGTTATGTGATAGGAAACTGAGTTTATAAAATAATTTAAAAATTATCACTTAATTTAAACATACTCTTCATTATCATTATAAGTAAATATTGATAAACTTTAAACTTTAAATAGCCGCGTAAATATGATATTAGAAATTGTTGATGATGTAAGAAAACAATCGAAATTACTATTTTTAATATAATATAGGGAAATATAGAATTATTTTATATTACTTCGTTGTAACACTTATCAGCTTTATTTACTAATTGTATTATATAAATGTACGCAACTTTGCTACCTTTTTTCGAATATTTATGATTGTAAATCGATGTTAATATTTATGATTGTCAATTATTGGTGTAAATTTCTACTAGCTAGTAGACATTAAAATACCTATAATTTCTCAGGAATACAATTATGGATCTATAATATTTAATATTTTTTTTAAGCACTGCCTTTAATTCCAGACAAACAACAATAAAATAAGCGTATGTCTTGATAAATATTACTTCATATTATGCGTAATTAAATTAAATGACTTAGGTATGAGATTTTCTTCGTAACGAAAAAAACAAAATGTAATGATCTGGGTCTTCAATTTTGCGCAATCGAATCGAAAATTGATCGTTGCTGTTTAACCTTTTTCTAATTTACTATCGGAAGGATTAATTTGGTGAAAGTTGGATCGGATTATAAATGAGATCGTATATTAATCAATATAAATAAATAAAATTAGTCTTCAGTTAAGATTAAGTAACTGAAGGCAACAACTAGTTCAAACAAAAAAGTCGTTTGGTTTTATTTGGACTAAAACTTTACGCTACGTCTCATACGACCAATAGTAGTTTATTATGTTTATGAAACAGGCACGTATAATTCAAATTAACAGCCGCGACTGCGACGAATACTAAGACATTACCTCTTAGATATTTTATCTATTGATATCCTAATTACTATTATAAATGCGACAGTGATTTTGCGTCTTAACTACTCAGCCGATCGTCATTAAATTATACAAATTCACTAGAAGTTTTCATGTGAAAAATGACCAACGCTGCAATCCTCTGATGCCGAAGGCGTGAAGTACCTAGTAGATATTTTATATCTCTGGATTGCTTTAAATACTTTGCGGGATCCTGTAGTAATAACATTCTTTTAGAAACTGCATTTAAATTGGTATAACCTTTAAAAATCAATTATGATGAACTTAATTATATATTTTTTTCATTGAAAAAAACAAATATGATTGTAAATTTCATTACTCAGAACTGATAGAATCATTGTTAGAATCATTAATTTTTGTAATTATCTATTTTTGAAATAATTAGAATTTTTGATCATGAACGCGTCGAATGGTGGTAAGAATGATAACATCATTTAAAAAATGGGTTGCTATGATCTTACGGTCAACAAATTTAACGATTCTGCGTATGACAGCCATTCGTTATAATTAACCAACAATTACTGAAACGAATGTAATTTATAATAAAACAATTTACTCAATATGTTTTCAAGCTTCACAATCAATAAACGGGGATTTTTTGGATTATTTTGTAGTTTCTATAACATTAAATTAAGAAAAAAATGTGAAATTAGAAAAGTACAGATTCGACGGCCATTAAGTTATGTTTACAACGGTATGCAATCTAGATTTCGTAAACTAACATGAGTAAATAGTGGCCGAAATTAAGTGATTTTCTTAATCATATACAATCGGAGAGTGCTATTCGGAGTATATCGTATCCAAAATATGTTATTTATGTGTGCTTATACGAAATATTTGGTCGTTTTTATTCTTCATATTTCTCATTTATTACTTATTTCTTACATTATATTATTACTTATAGGCAATAAACTATAACAACTTAATATTTTCTTGCTAAATGCATATTTAATTTTTTTTATTTATAATTTGCACTCGTGCATTGCCAGAGTGGTTCGATTGTTATTTAATAGTTAAACTTTTAGCATGTATTACACTACCTAATGAAACAAATAATTAATTATCTGTGCTTTTTTAGTATTTTCTCTACTCTTAGCAGGGTCAATACCCTCCCAAAACCGCCGCTTGAGAGATGTAGGCCTGAATGCCATGCTGAATTTCGTTTATTTAGGTCCAACAAATTCTAAGATCATTTGCTACTATGTATCATATTATCAAAAATATGGTCTATATTTCGATCGCCAAAATATAAAAATTGTAAACAATTTTATACTTCCCAATTACTTACTTAAACAAGATAACCAAGACTGGCCTTAACCAGAGATTTATCTGTACAGGAGGTTGAAGGTTATCTGATATTTTGTTAAATTACTATCGTTTTATAAGAAATTTGTTCGGGATTTATTAAGTTGTTATGTTAATTAAAACTAAATGAAGACACATAAACACTGCATAATCGTTGTATAATATTCATTAAACATCGTTTAATTTCATCAGACTTCATAGATTTTATTACAAAAGAACTTATAGTCATAAAAAAGAAAAAATTATATATATGACAAAAATAAACTGAAATCGACCTTTGTGGTTCCACAAGTGCCAAATTTTGGTACCAATTCTTAGTACAGATTCAGAATACTTTATCCCCTAATAGACATTGTTGAATTCTTTGATTTAATTATGAAGCAATAAGATCAAGGGCTTTACTGTGAATACCGTAAAGATTTAGCTTGTACAAAAACGCTTCGTTCACTACATAATCAAATGCTTTGGATAAATCACAAAATACTTCGTAAATTATTGTATTGTATCGGTCCCTTAATAAAGCCAAATTGTTCTATGATTATGTATATTCTTTTGTTTCCACTCCTAAAAAGTAGTCATACTTAACTACATTTAAATAAATCAGGACATTAACTCATTTTAATTAATGTTAAAAATTCAGACTATATACGGAGCGATATTATTATTTTTATGATTATTATTATAATCGTATTGATTAGGTGCAGGAAAATACCCCATAGGTCATTTGTTATTTTAATGTTAGGACTTTTATACACCTTTATTTTACACATGACAGATATGAAGCCTTTTCACCAACGACAGAAAGTGTCATTTAGAACATATATATGCTAAAACTAGACCTTGCAATTTTACTCGTATGTTATACATGTTAAAAATTTATTGATAACACCAAATGTTATTATATAAATATATATAAATGTTGTTATACATAGTAGAGTATTACCAATATTTAAATCAGGTAGTACATCAGACCCCAACAACTATAGGCCCATCTCTGTACTACCAACTCTTAGCAAGATCTTTGAAAAGTTATGACTAAATCAAATGCTAGTACATTTTAACAATAACAAGTTGCTACACAAGAAACAATTTGGATTTACAAGGGGTCGCTCGACAACTGACGCTGGTGTTGAGCTCGTTAAAAATATTTACAGGGCCTGGGAGGAGTCACAGGATGCCTTAGGGATATTTTGTGATTTATCTAAGGCCTTTGATTGTGTGCAACACGAAACTTTGCTCAGGGAGCTACGTCATTATGGAATTAGGGACACTGCACTCAGTCTTCTGATTTCGTATCTGAGCAATCGCATTCAGAGGGTTGATGTAAATGGAAAGAGATCTCCCGGGTCTCCAGTTACTGTGGAGGTCCCTCAAGGATCAATTCTTGGACCATTTCTCTTCCTTGTTTATATAAATGACCTGCCACATCTCCTAGGTGATAAACTCGAGATAGTATTGTTTGCTGATGATACTTCTTTAATTTTTAAAATAAAAAGACGTCTTTCGATATATGACGATGTGAACAATACTCTCTCTGAAATAGTAAATTGGTTTAGTGTTAATAATTTAATGTTAAATAGTAAAAAGACTAAATGTATTAAATTCACTACTCCCAATGTAAGATGTGTCAAAACGAGTGTACGTTTAAACGGGGAAGCATTAGATGTTTTAGAATCAACAGAGTTCCTTGGTATGACAATAGACTCTAAGCTCCAATGGGGCCCCCATATAACTGATTTTGTACTGCAGAAGAGGGCTATTCGTGCAATTTATAACCTGGTCCCAAAAGATTCGTTAAGAGGTAAATTTAAAGAAATTAAAATAATGACTGTCGCTTCTCAATTTGTTTTTGATAATGTTATGTATGTACACAAAAACATAAATGATTTTCCCAGAAATTGTGACGTACATTCTAATAACACTAGGAACAAGAATAAACTTGTTACTCCAAGTACCCGATTACACAGGGTTAGTAACTCTTTTTTGGGGCAATGTATACGTTTTTACAACAGGATCCCAGAAAACGTTCAAAATTATTCAATTATAAAATTACAAATACATTCTTTATTGGAAATCATTACAAATATATATTTTGTTTATGTGCCGTTTT
Source organism: Vanessa atalanta (assembly GCF_905147765.1). Taxonomy (NCBI): domain Eukaryota; kingdom Metazoa; phylum Arthropoda; class Insecta; order Lepidoptera; family Nymphalidae; genus Vanessa; species Vanessa atalanta. The sequence continues at coordinate 4,688,161 of NC_061877.1, forward strand.
GTTATTGAATTTTTCTATTCTTGTCACTATGTCAACAGAAAAACAGATTGCATCAGATTTCAACGCTGAAGCCAGTACTAAGCTAAAAAAACACCTACGTAAGTGATATTATTGAAGTTATTGTTATTAATTTTGTGCTTTATTATTATTTCTACTGCTAAATAAAAGATAGTGTTGCAAAATATAGATAAATAAATCATAATATTTACCTACATTAAGAAGCTCTAGCTAGTTACAAAACCTAACACTTTAAGCAAATATGAATACTAAAATAAATCTAATATAACTTACAATATATTAAAACACTTCCTTAATCATTTAAAAAGATGGTATTTTTATTGCAAGAGTTTTTTTTCTGATTAGAAGTTATATTAAGGACAAGAGGAATGTATTGAATAAGTATTCAAGTTTATTAAAAACATTCATCAGGCCTGATCAATAGGGAAATTATAGTGACTAGGCTATTATAGAATTATATGACAATATTTCTCAGCAATCATAGATAACCTTATTCATTGAACTAAATGATCATTATGTTTTGAAAACAACATTTTTATACAATGAGGAGATAAATGGCGCAATTTTTTATGTCAACACCGTATTCAAAGAAGATACGAATTATTTTTTACATGAAAATTACTTATATTTTTATGCAATGTAATCTGTAAATATTATTATTAATATTATTTTACGTTCTTTTATTTATTTTTTTATATTTTTTTGTATGACTAAAGTTTCGTGGTGATTCAATGAGTAATATGTGAAATCGTAACAAAGTATTAAAAAAATAAATTTATATTATCGATACGCATTTATAATATTAGATAGCCATAGCCATATCGAGATCTCATAGAACGTAGAGGACGAGAGTAGGTATAAAATATCGGTAGACTTTAAATATTTAACTGACTCGTTGGTGTTCGTTTAGGACAATAAACTTTATTAAGTTTTTCTATCAAGGAATTTATAATCGGAGTCAGAAAGCAGGCAGTGTTCCACTCTCGTTCTTTGGAAAACAAAGTACGGTTTGCCCTTGGAGACAAACAAGAAAGAGCATTTATATTTTTGTTCAACCCCTGTATTTCACACAATTGTAATGCTATCTATAATTGATTTCGTATTACGTACTTAATTGATTTTAATCTTATTAAAATAAATAAACAGATTTGTCTATTTTTCTGTATTATGGGTGTCAATACAGTCATTGTCAATGTATGAGTGCATGATGCGGAAGGTTCATTCACGTGGTATCAGATAAATAATGACGACGAGCATTTCGTCTGAGATATAGGTTTTAATTAGGTTTAAGCGTTCAATAATTGTCTGTGA